>NC_090725.1:179505997-179508497 GCF_036898095.1 Palaemon carinicauda
TCTACAAAATCATCATCATATTTTATTTTTCTTCTCTCTCTTTCCCCACACGATAATGATGGACTTTTTCATTCAAGATTATAACTTAACCCTTGAAGGTAGTCACGCTATATGCTGATTTATCAGTCTATCGGGAAAATTTCGCAGTCGTTAAGGATGACCCTGGGTAGGAAATTCTTCATCCGTCAGGAGTATGACTTTTGCAGGAAAATAACCATTGCCCATATCCCTTTCTTTTTTCACTGATACTTGACTATTCCCTTCATGGAATATTTTAAATCCTCCGCCCGCTTTTGCCATAGTTATTGTATTCGATTGGCATACTAAGACTGTGCCATCAGACCTTCAGGGTGGTGGCATCATCCACACTGTTTCGGTATCCATGTATTCTTACTGATAGTTTCAGACAAACTTCTATGACAGGCAGAAAAAGTTTTGCACGATCATTTCCACTGGTGACCGATAAATCATGGTATTTATTGAAATAATCATTTACAGGCTTAGTATAGAGAAATTTGTCTCACAATGGGTGAGGACGCAGTAAGTGACGGAGCTAATGTCATTCAAAAAGTTCCTGCTAATGAGGCCTCTTATGTATTTTAGTAACAACAAGAATTCCAGGTCACCACTGACCAATTCTTCAAGATTTTGCTACTCCTGAATGCTGTCACCAGAGAGTCCCTGAACATGAATGATGTTATGGGGACCTACAATAGAAAAACCGACAAATTGGGTATAAACTATTCTGCAGGGCCAGTATCGACGGAATTATGCACGTCACCCTCATCTACCAGGAACAAACCACTTTTCCCAATCACCACTAAAGTATCTTACAAGAGTCTGAAATAAAGTTCTGTAGCAATACAGTAATCACCCTTGCTTGTCGGACACCAGGGACTGTTTCCTCCACTTCCGGTGCATTCAAAATAGTAAGCCTAGTTATTGCACTGCCCCCCCCCCCCCCCTTCATAACTCACGTGAAGCAGTGACAAGCACCTAATCTTTCCTCTTTCGCCAGTCGCACCTCAGGTTCTTTTTTTAGTTTTGTACTGTGATGTTCTGTTAATTTTTTTTTTTAAGTGTACTGTTATGAGTTGTTTATATTATTTGTATTTTAAGGTGCCTTAGTGAGTTAGTCTCTAATAACTAGTAATTTTTCCGTTTTGTTTGTGTTTGTAAGATTTACCCAGTAAATATCAGCTATAATTGTAATGTGAATTCATATTTCTTCACCCTTTTAGATCGATTATAGAACTAGAATTTCATTTTACCTGAACAAATATGTACTCGAATGATTAAAAATTTTTAGGAATTTTTTTGACTAAATTTAGAAAAAAGGAGTAAGTAGAGGTCTTTAACTAGAGTAGTATTTATATTTTGATGAAATAAGTTTTGCTTATTTCTCTATTACTAACGGGCACTAAAGCCTGAAGGGGCATAGTGTGAAAACCGTAAGACGGGCGACTAAGATACATGGGCTATTTTCTTTGTGCAGCTTTGCAACATCAATGAGCACATTTTGAAATTTAGAAAATGACAGGAGTAAAATGTCTGAAAAGTGATATATGATGAAAGGGCTTTTTCTATCTCCATTATTTCTATAAGTGCTCGGTAGAGGGTTAAACTCATTGATCTTTGGTAATCATTTCATCGTAGTTAACCGGTGCAAATGTTGTTTCTTCCATCCAGTTCCAATCCTCTTAAGGGGGTCGGCCGGCTAGCTGTTAAAACCAATTCCAATATATTCTTTCTTCGTCTATCAATACATATATGCATTAGATCTAATACCATACTTGAGAGCAGCGATTCTAAACGTAGTTTCTCATCCTAAGTAAACTTTCACTTAATCTCCTACGTATGTCTACATTTTGGGTTCTTGGGTCACATATGTTAGTTTTAGAGAGGTTAGAAAGTTCACACTGTTGAATATGCATTGAAAGATAATTATTTTAATAAACTTTTTTTCCATGACCATTAGTCTCATATACTAGTCTCATATACTCTAGTTTCCCTGCGCTCTTACTGAAGCATTGTATTCTAATTCACTAATTACAATTTTAACATATGATTCTTTCTTTATGAAGTTGTTGCAACAACAAAGAATAAAGCAGAAAACTCATACACATAATACATACAAATACATAAATATTCACATACATCACTACATACGTACTTTGACACACACACACACACACACACACACACACACACACACACATATATATATATATATATATATATATATATATATATATATAAAGATAATCACATAAAAAATCATGTACAACTAATAGCCACGATGACTTAAATTTTTCGGTTTCTTGATTTATTCTTAAATTTTGGAGATACCTACCATTTTATGTAGAACTTTTTCTATAACCCTATATGATGAAACGTAAAATGGACCATTCTGTTTCACCATTTGACATGAACCAAGATTAGCTATAAACAAATCCATTACAAAATCTTTGTTGGATTTCTTTATGAAGATGCTTAAAAG
>NC_090725.1:179513497-179518497 GCF_036898095.1 Palaemon carinicauda
TTGACTTTTCTTCAGCATAGGTCATTTTGCCATTGCCCTGCTTCTTGGTCGAGCAGTGGCCCTTTTGTCATACAGCCACAGGCACAGGTGTCTGCGTTGTCCTTGCGTGGGCGCGTCCCTATGGTGGCCTCATGGCTTCCTTCAAACCAGACACGGAACCTAAGAAGGAGACAGCCATGGAATTCTCCTTTGCAGATCGAAGTGTCTTCAAGAACGTCTCCCGAAAGTCCTTGGAGAACACGCAATAAATATAGAATGTACAGGCAAAATTAGTTACCTCCAATACATTGGCTGTTGCACGAAAGATCTGGAACAAAACAAAAAGATATATTATTAAACACTATTCTGACAAGAATGATTAACACTCGATTATAGGATAGTAGAGATATGTTTTTACCTTAGGTTCAACAAACTGAAAAGAATGACAAAGTGACTAAATATAGGATAAGCTACCAAGCTTAAAGCTATAAAACAGCAAGAACTGTTGTATTATTATGTATTTCCTTTTTTTAGCAAGATTTTATTGGGGGTACCTTCATTTCTTTTTTGCAACCACGTTTTTATTAATGGCAACTACATTTTACAAAAATATAGGATTATTCTTTCTAGAATATTATGGCAGTTTTCTTTTGTATGAAATATTATATAATCCTTTTTTATGTTAAGAATATACAGTAGAGATAATACTGGATTAAAGAAACTAGTGATTTTTATATAAACGCGAACACACGCATACATGCGCATATATATATATATATATATATATATATATATATATATATATACATATATATATATATATATATATACATATATATATATATATATATATATATATATATATATATATATATATATATACATATATATATATATATGTATATATATATATATATATATATATATATACATACATACACACACACACACACACACACACACATATATATATATATATATATATATATATATATATATATATATATGTGTGTGTGTGTGTATATATATATAATTATTATAACTATTACAAGTTTACGGTGACTTCCATAGCTGTAGTACTGTATCATCATGTGGATGGGTCCGGCCGTATCTCCATGGTATGGTTCAATATGATAAATATCATTAGTTAGTAGTCCCTCCTTTTTGTGATTATTACTATTATCATTATAATTACTATTTTTTTTTGTTTGTTTCGTTGAAACTGATCTTTGCCTCAATGGCAATTATCTTTAAGAGTTTTCTCTACTACTGCATTCCCCCAGCAGTGTCCCAAAATTCATGCTTCACAAATGGGAGATGAATAGTCCTCCATGAAAATTCTTTCTTATATAAAAAATATGCAAATATTAGTAAGTTTACAGGTATTTTTAAAAAATTCCTGGCAGTAGTCAGTAGAAAACTCTTGGGTCTTTCTAGATTTTCTGCTACCTTTTAGGGTTCAACACTGATCATCTTCTGCCAGGTGAAAGCAGAGTAAAGAATGAAGGGGGCTTCGGCTATATTATTTATTATTATTGGAATTTTTTTTTCATTGCCGACGGCCTTAAAATCTCAGGAATACCCCTTCGGAACTCCCATAAATGTACGTACTCAATATTTTTTATACCAAAAAACAAAATTCCATAAATGACTTTCTATCTCACATCTCAATATTTATCAATGATAATGGCATTATGCCATTATGGGGCTTTATAGGATTCTCTTTTCCGGAGAATTATTTGTGAGGACTTTCAAATCGATTGCCAAGCATTTGATGGTGATCACAACATTTTGACTACTCACCTCGTCGTGATTCCAAGTAAAACAAGATTACATTCGTTGCCAGTACTACTTAAGACGTTGTTTCCTATACTATATATTAGGGTTTTTTTTTTCTAGAAAACTTGTTAAATTTATGTGACCATAGGATAAAGGTTAAAATAAAAGTTAAGAAGTGTATAAGAAAAAATGAAAAATCCTCAATATTAGATACAAAATTGTATCTTGTTGCAAACATGAACTAAATTTATGAACAAATTCAAGATAAATAAAATAGTTCATGAATATTTTATAGATCTAATAAGAATTTTGTTATGATTTGAACCTTACTCCTTACATTTTCAAAATTCCTTCCTTAAATTTGTAAAGAGAGCTGATTGCTAAATTGAATCATATAAGTTAATATTGACCTCATACGGAAGGTTATCCTTCCATGACATGTGGATGGTTAGAGAGAGGACGATCATCGGAGTCATACAGACAAAGAAGAGTGTCGATGTGCCCCCCAACAGGAACATGAGGCGGGACTCCTCAGCATATTGCCTTTTCTGCTCTCCGCTAACCTGTAAGGAAGAACAAAAAATGAATCATAGTTTTCATCATCACACAAAGTCCTTTTACTGTAAGAATGTGTTATCCCATGAATGGCTAGTTTAATTTATATATATATATATATATATATATATATATATATATATATATATATATATATATATATATATATATATATACATATATATATGTATATATATGTATATATATATATATATATATATATATATATATATATATATATATATATATATATATATATATATATATATATATATATATATTTACCAATCCACAACGCGCATAATAAATGTAAATTTCAAAATGAGTCACAAATACTCTTTGTAAACGAATTCACTCAGCAATGGGATCTCAGAATTATAAGGAACTATTAATTATGAGTATTTCGGCCAGACTATGGGATAAACCCTATAACAGATAGAAATAAGAGTAAATATTAGGCTTTTAGCCCACTCAGATATGGTTTCATATCCCCTGACAGAGGGAATTCTATATTAAAGTGTATTTGTGGCCTACTTAAAAAAAAAAAAAATCCTGAATGTTAGTAGCTCTATGACCGATAAAAATAAGAATGAATATCAGACTTTTAGCCGACTCGGACATGGTCTCAGATCCCATGGCAGAGGGAATTCGATATTAAAGAGTATTTGTGGCTTACATGAAAAAGAGTAAGAGTCATCAATGTTAGTGTAAAAAAAAAATTATATCACACACACACACACACACACACATATATATATATATATATATATATATATATATATATATATATATATATATATATGTGTGTGTGTGTGTGCGTGTGTGTGTGTGTGTATGTATATTTTTACGAAGCTGGTCTAGTATAGATTAAATACAGTAGTATATTCATGATTCTATTTATGTTTTCTTTCTTGGATTGAAGAGGTGAATAGTTCCTCTCATGTAGACGTAAGTTTTGTACTGTATGTAAATTACGTCAGACTTACGTTGTTGATTAATTGGTATTCTTCGTTCAATTCAGTATATGTAAATTTACTTTATTTTTAAGAATTAACTTTTTATTTCACGTATTTTTGTTATGAAGTCTTACGTAATCTGTTTCAAACACTATTATGTAACCATGCGAGAAAGGAACAAAGGCTTATATAATGTTCTTTCATATTTTTATGAGGTATTGCGTCATGTTTAAGAGAAAACACGCAATTCTTATAAGCCATGTGCTTTTTAAGGATCTCAAAAATCCTAGTGTTGGGTTGTATCTTTTTTTTTTTTTTTTATTATTATTTCGAGGACAAAGGTGGGTGGAGCTAACTGAGAGTGTTCATCTCCATGTTGCCTGGTTACGCATCTATGAGAGTAATCTTTGGTAACCTTATGGGCCTGGAATACTCTGGAAGTAGCTAGCACTTATATATGCGGCTCTTAGGGTTACATAGCAGGAGTAGAGACGCAGCTGTCCTGTAAAAGTGCCAAAGTGCCTCCCCCACTCTCTCTCAGTACCTATAGTGTGTCCTCTCCACATATTTTTTTGTGCCCCAAGGTAAATCATGTGTTGAAACATAATGAAAGAAGTCAAAGGTGATTTTAGATTTGTGTTGAGGTGAGCGTTGGCATTGTGTAAAGTTTTGTAACTGGCCTTGTAGTAACGGGAAAAGTATTTGTATCGTGATCTGGTTCTCTATTTTCATTAAGTATCAGACTTAAATGTTAGCGTAAAATTCAATTTCAAGTGAAACAGGTGATTGCATAATTTTCATAAGTATTTTATTTTTGTCTTAGTCTAAGGCTTATTCAGTTATAATATTTCAGATTGTAACATTTTTGTATTAATCTAAGTTTTGTTCAGACTTTATATTAAGAGTCATTTATTTTTTTCATATAAATTCTTTTTAAGTTTTGTAAATTTTATTGAATATATTTACTTTTCCAAATATTGTATTAGTCCAATCACCAGTGTTTAAATTAGTATTCATTCATGCCCCTGTTAAGGAATCGTCGAAAAAACCTTTGGATATTCAATGTTTTGTATATTGCAATCTGGGAGTTATTTAACTGTCTCAGAGCTCGGGTATTAATATTTTCAAGTGTAACAGATTTAATGTAAAAACAAACAGGGGAGTTTGGAATTTAAGAGGCTGTATAGCTTGCCAGTCGTGATATATGTAATACTGAATGTCTAGTTCCGGACAATGGACCATTGTGTAATCTATATATATATATATATATATATATATATATATATATATATATATATATATATATATATATATCTATATGTATATATATATAGATATAGATATTTATATATACACACACACACACACACATATATATATATATATATATACATATATATATCTATATCTATATCTATATCTATCTATCTATCTATCTATCTATATATATATATATATATATATATATATTTATATATATATCTATATATATATATATATATATATATATATATATATCTATATATATATATATATGTATATATATATATATATAGATATATATATATATATATATATATATATATATATATATATATATATATATATATATGTATCAAATGCAGCCGTTTTTAACATACTGCTGAACAAAGGGTTCAGAGATGTCCTAACACATGTTTGAGGTTTGGCTGTTTTCATCACCGCTCCTCTACTGTGAATTGGTGTAAGTGG
>NC_090725.1:179528497-179538497 GCF_036898095.1 Palaemon carinicauda
GTTTGATAACACCCCCCCCCCCCCCCGCATGACATCACAAGCAGTAGCCGATGACGACGGACTTAGAGCAGACACTGGGACCTCCATCGGTACCCCCCACCTCACCCCCGCAGCACTAGGGAGCAGCGGCATTGCAGTTGAGGACATTGGCCCATGCCCCATATATCGTAATGGCCGGCTAGGAATGTTAGCACTTAGGATTGACCTACCAGATAAATCCATTCGAGCGCTGATCGCCACAGGAGCCAGCGTTTCACTGATTGATAAAAAGATTTTCCTCAAACCCACTACAGTCAGCGGCATCCCTCGTCCTTGACACGGCAGGAGGAAATAAAATATGCATAAACCATACAACGATCATCAACTTTAAGGTGGGATTTGTGAAGTTTACACAGGATTATTTTATCTTGCCCACCTTGGGAATTCCAGGAATTGAGGCTATTTTAGGAATAGATTTCATTTCATGTAATCAAATATGCATTTTTGGGGGAAAAGATACAATAACACTAAAAGCAGGAGATTGTATTTTGCCGATGGAAAGTCATGAGAGAGTAAGTGCTTCTGCGGGCATGGAGAGACATTTAAGTAAGGTAACAGCTGTACATGAGAGAGGAGAAGTGTTGTCTCCCCAGACATTTACAAGCATATCAGTGACCCCGTGTTGCTCTCTTCCGAAGGAACCAAGGTCGCTGTTAAACCCCATGACAATTGGGCGCATGTAATTTAAGAGGGCTTATCGGAAATAAAAGAGAACAGAGCTGATATAACGATAGTTAATTTGTCAAATAAAAGAGTTGTGTTAGGAAGTTATTCTGTGTACGAAAAAGGATCTTGGGAGCCACAACTCCAGCCCGCACAGACGAACGTACTCAGAATTTGATTATGCAAGCGCGGAAACTATAACCGTCAGAATATCAACTTGTTCCCATCTAATAACTGGAATAAACCCAGCGATGTTCAACTCTCTCCGCTTGTAAGATCTTCCAAACTTTTCCCTTAGTGTCTCCACTTTGACTTAAATACCCACATTTAACAGTGTATCATCTGCAAACCCCGGCCACTCCACACTACATTCATACTGGATTTCATTATGTCACAACTTTTCCCTTGCATTTCTTGCAATTTCTCGGAATTCTTAAATATCGCTATCCCATAGTTGTAAGAGACATGGGGATAAACTATGGCCTTGTCTCTGACCGACGTTCACTTCAAGTGAATGACTGTTCCATCAATGCATTTTATATACAATCTTTGCTCTTTCCCCGTATATGAATTCCCCACAAAAAGAACAAACTCCTCTTGCGTGTATGTCCTTATCTTGGACCATGTGTGACATATCAAGCTTTTTTCTCTTACTCTTAGATTTCACACATGATTGTTTCATGACAAACGCTTGCTCCACATATTTTCTAGAGACTTCCCTTTTCGTGCTCTTTTCTTTCAAGCCTTTCTTCATGGTTTTATGAATATATTTTGCTCTATGAATTTTACCTTATAAAAGAAAACTTTTATTATTCTAAAACAGGCATGGGCAACTGTTCGTTACCTGCAGGCCGCACCTCAGTATTTTCAATTGGGCGACGGCTGCATGATAATGCACATGTGCAGTAAAAGATATATGACTTTCCTATACAAAATCTTTTTTTGCATTTCTTTATTTTTATTCACTTCTCTGTCGCAGACCAGATTTTCCTTTTTATTTCATTAATCAACTTTTTTTTTTTTTTTTTTTTTTTTTTACAAATGTTTAAATGATATTCCTTTATTATTCCCTATTGAGAAAATATATACTAGTATAAATGAATATAATTTGAAATGAAAATTCATTGATGTTTTATCGAAGAGCATATGATTATTGAACATCTGTTTTAATGAGATTTCTGTTCATTTACATTCTTTACCAAAATTTCAATATCTAAGTTGCAAATGTTCATTAGCAAGTGTTGTTTTTTGACGTTTCATTCTATAAAATATCTGTTCAGATATTGTAAGTAGGTACTTCTGAAAATAAAAATATAATTTCTTGCTTGTTTCAGCATCTGCGGATACTCATCCCATGGCAAAAACTTATAAGACTCGAGTAGAGAAGTCTCTTTGAATCTTTGATGAAGATTGTTATCGGCTTGTAGCTCAAGTAATTCCAAATGCAGATTTTCAGGAACAGATTCAACATCTACTTCAAATAGTGAAGAAATCTTTGTATGATAAAAATCTTGGTAATTAAAGTGTGCGAATTCTTTATTGAGGTCTTGGAATCTGACAGAGTATTCCATCTTGAGTGACTGGAGCTCATATGCAACGGAAGAGAAATCTGCTTGTCTATGATGTGGATTTTAAGAAGTTAATACATGACATTACAATGTACATGAAATTTGAAAATTCCATGGGGTTTTCACTGGGCTTCTCACAAGAAATCTGTTGATAAATTAATCAATGAAATGTAATAAAGCTGCTGGATTGCCTGTGCATCAAAACCTCTTTCATTTTTTAAACAAATCTATGTTTACTTCTGACCATGGAAGGTGCACCATCTGTTACCAAACTATGTAGTTTGTCAAATGTTAGATTAATTTTTTCATTAAATTTTTCACTTCATGAAAAATATCCTGTCTTCTTGTGGTTCCTTTCACTGATTTTAATCTAAGCATTTCTTTTGTAACTTTAAAATCAAAATCAACACAGCCCACAAACTCTGAACGCTGAATTATATCAGTCACATCAGTACTCTCATCTATGGATAAAGAAAAAGGTTCGAATTTCAAACGTAATTTAATCAGATTTGATTCTATTTCAGATCTCAACTCTTCAATGAACCTTGTCACAGTTCTTCGAGATGAACTGACGTTCTCAAAGTATTTCTGTTTTCATGGACACGCCATTTCCGATACAGAAAGCAAACATTCTTAAATAAATTCTTCATCACTGTAGGTTTTCGAATAATTAGCCATTATTTTGTGCAACAATGTAACTGGCTTGCACCATATTATTAACCTTATCCTGTATCTTTAAAAATAATTTTTTTGTCCTATGAAGGCTTTTCTTAATTTTTCAACGTTTTTTTCTCTTGGTCGACCAAAAATATTATGAAATGAAAGATGTTATGTCAAGCAATGTATTTTCAAATTATACTCCTTCAATATACTAGGTACATCTGAACAAACAAGGCACACTGGACCTCATTGCCATGCAAAAAAAAAAAAAAAAGTCTGTCGCCAACTTATTTTGATATATATATATATATATATATATATATATATATATATATATATATATATATATATATATATATATATATATATATATATGATAAAATAAATGGAAGAGAAATAAGTGTGCTGGAGTGTACACTCAAGCAAGAGAACTCTAACCCAAGACAGTGGAAGACCATGGTACAGAGGTAATGGGACTACCCAAGACTATAGCTGATTTTTTTTAGCAGTGCATATTTGCACAGACTCGCATGGGTGCCCTTTTAGCTCGGAAAAGTTTCCCAATACCTGATTGGTCGGAATTATTTTGTCAGAACACCTTCATTGTTCTCAAATACTTACCAAGTAATGAGAATCGAAACATATTTACTAACCTAAGTTTATAGCTCAGATATCGGTTTTGTCCATAAATAATGTTATGAATAAATATATTACAAAGTACTGTGATGATATATTTAAAGTTAATAACAACACCCCACGAAGTCAACGACAGGAGCTTCTTTTCGGATGCACGATGCATAATGTTTTAACTGTTCACATATTTCAACACAAATTGGGATAAATTACGCTAAGCATAAGAAGACATGTCATTACAAACTTCTTTGAATACCAGAATATACTAAAATCCCGGAATTAATAAAACTCGCTATTGGTGAAAATGGAAGTTAGGTAAAAGAGAGACCCACTTAGAGTAGGTCCTGGGTAAAAGGAATGAGCATTCTACTGTCAAACACCCAAGAGGAAATGGGAAGGAGAAAGTGGTGTATTGTGATTGTAACTCGGCGGTGAAATTATGAATTCGTTTAATTGTGATTTTTATGTACTTTATGTAACACTACAAAATCATCAAACCGAACATATGTTTATTAATAAAATCTAAACCTTAACGAAAAAAATGACAAATTTTTCTATACGGTCTTACATCATACATCTATGATATAATTCCGTAAAGAAAGGGTTTGCTCACTCACTCACTGACTCCGGTGGTACTTAGGCCACATTTTGACCCATGACCGCTCGTGATAGTATTCTCCACTCTTCTCTATCCTGTGCCTGATGGAACCATTCATTCGGGTTTCCCCCAGAGATTCTTACATCCTCCTCCAAGCATCTTTTTCAATCTTTTCTTGGCCGTCTTACAGGTCTTCTTCCAGCAACCTCCATCCAATTATTTCTTGGTCATTGATGGGCCCCTCTATTCTTCTCAGAATTCCATTCTCAAAAGTTTAATTTTTTTTTCTCTAATGTTCTTGCATCCATATATCAAAACTGGTCTGATAACTGTGATATATGTTCTCATTTTTTTTCTTTACGGTAAATTGATCGTCGTTTTAAAAGGTGTGTAAAGCTGAAATAACATCTGTTGGCTGTTCTAATCCTTGCTGTAACTTCTTCAGCCATTCCAGCGTTCTGCGACATAATAGTACCAAGATATTTAAAAGACTCTACTATTTCAATTCTGGTGCCTGCAAGATCTACATTTCCTTTTTTTTTTTTTTTTTTTTTTTTTTTTTCGAGGTCTAGATTCGTGTGTATTGTGTAAGATATGTAGCTTATACACACACTAATGCATAAGTGTGTGTTTCAATATCTCAGCTGACGTCTCTCTCTTATCCCTTTCTATACGGACTTAAATCATAGGCATATGATGTAAGTCCGTATAGAAAGGGTTTGTTATTTTTTTTTTCGTAAGGGTTTAGATTGTATTGATAGCAATATTTTCTTTTTGAGAATAGTGTAATGTTGCATAAAATGCATAAAAATTACAATTAAACAAATTCATAATTTCACCACCGAGTTACAATTTCCCTTCCATACCCACTTCGGCGTTTGACAGTAGAATGCTTGTTTTACCAAGGACCCACAATAAGTGGGTCCTGTTCTTGTGAGTTTTATTAGTTCCACGCTTTTAGTAGATTCTGGTATTCAAAGGAAATTTATAACATGTTCTTTTTATGGTTAGTGTAATTCATCCCAATTTGTGTTAAAATATGTGAAAAGTTACAAAATTATGGAGCGTCAATCTGAAAACAAGCCCCTGTCGTTGACTTCGACGAATGATGCTATTAAATTTAGACTTACAATAACGATACTTTGTAGTATTATATATATATATATATATATATATATATATATATATATATATATATATATATATATATATATATATATATATATATATATATATATATATTTAACATTGTTGGAGAGTTTTAGGTAAGTAAGTAGGTTTCGATTCACATTACTTTGTGATTATTTGAGAACAATGAAGGTGTTGGGACAAAAATACTTCCGACCAATCAGGTATTAGGAAACTTTTCCGAGCTAAAAGGGCACCTGCGATTCTGTGTAAATATGCACCGCTAAAAATATTGATTATAGAGAACAATTGTTTTAATTTCGGAATGTCATTCTCCTAGAAGAGCTGCTTACACTTCTTATAATTTTGGTCTTGTGTCCTTGGGAAACACTTAGTGTCTGTCTTAGTCCGTACGAGTATATTCATCAACAATGTCTACAGGTTCGTCCATAACACTTTATTCTGGATTGGACTAAGATCGGACGCATTTTTGTTTTTTGTACTGCATATACAAATATATCTACACCTCTTGAGAGAAGAATTGTTTGGTAATCTAAGTGTTGTCAGGTGTATGAGGACAGAGGAGAATATGTAAAGAATAGGCCAGACTATTCCCCAAGTAAGTGTCCATGTTGAATGGACAGCTAGTTGAGGAAGTAGATCAGTTTAAGGGACTCGGCCCGTATGCCAATATATGGGGGTATAGGACGAAAAACACAAAATCCTGAAAAAAATCACTGAACTTTGTATGGCAATGGAGAATGCCTATACGAAATATTTGGTCAAAATTCCTACTACTTTCAGAGTTATAGGGTGCTTAGTAAAAGTAACTCAATAAGCCGAAAACAATGATCCCAACAAGAAAAGGCAGTATTTCTTCTGTTATCGTAATTTTTTATGATTATAACATTTTCATATATAAAAAAAATAAATGAGCAATATCATATGTATAGGTCATGAGCCACAAGACGAAGTGTTACACCTTTCGACCTAAAGTGTCAATCATTCTTTTTTACGTCTGTTTTCTTTGGTTTTGGCAAGTATTTCTCCCTGCCAAAGAGGATATGACAATTTCAACCTCTTGCTAACATAAGAAATCTGGCTCTAAAAAGAGTTCAGACGTAGGTAATATCAGTATTGACGGGGAGAGAGAGAGAGAGAGAGAGAGAGAGAGAGAGAGAGAGAGAGAGAGAGAGAGAGAGAGAGAGAGAGAGAGAGAGATTGGTGGATGGAGGAGCCTGACAGGATCCTAAAGAAGCAAGATATTGAGCAAAGAGATCTTTATTTATGATTAAATTATGATAAATAACATTGTTTTGGTTTATTAATATCCAAAAAAGAACAAGAAATTCATAATAATCATGATTTATTAATATTGTCTTTGTAAAATTACAAAGGAAATCTTTGAACTTCCGTATCTCAAAACTATACTTATTGACCTTCAAATTCTATTCTCTTCCATAGTTTTAAAGATGTTTCATTTAAATTAGGTATTAAACTTAGAAAAACATTGTAAAACAATAAAATGAAGCCCCTTATTACAATCTTTGTTGCATTTTTTCCTAATTTTTCCCCTGATTTTTAAAGTTAATTTTTTACCATAATGAAAAGAAATCATATGTAGAAAAAAAAAATACTTATAGAAAAAAGAAAAAGAAAACTCTTCATTTGATTGGAGATGTATATCAGGTCTATATAGGGTAGTAATCCAACGTCTTAATATTAAGTATCAAGGGAGGAAATAGAATTTAAAAAACACTTATTTTCAGGATAAGTCGGTTTGGTGTCGCAAAACCGAAGGTCAGAGGCTAAAATCCTATTTAAGTCACATTATTAATTAGTATGAATGTCAAAGTCCTGTCTGTAAAAAAACAGCATTAGCTAGCTGGCCCCTTAAGTACTTGGGGTCTGTTGTTGCTGTAAACGGTGGCGTTGAAGCATATGTACATTTAGAAGTGAATGAAGAATGTAAAGTGTTTACGGTAGTCAGTAGAGTGGGAAAGAATAGAGGGTTAGGAATGCATGTGAAGAGAGTTCTGCTTGAGAAAGTGATTGTACCAATTGTGATGTATGGATCAGAGTTGCGAGGAATGAAAGGGATGATGAGAGAGAGATTGCATATCCTAGAGATGAACTGTCTGAGGATTAAGGCGGGCGTATCTCAAGTAGACATGGTTAGGAACGAAGTACTTAAGTTCACAACAGATGTAAGGAATGATTTAGCAGCTACAGTGGATATGAATGTGTTGAGGTGGTTTGGTCACGTAAAGAGAATGGAAAATGGCTTTTTGCTGAAGAAGATGGTGAATGCAAGAGTTGATTGGGGAAGTACTTGAGGAAGGCCATGGATGGAGTGAAGAAAGCTCTAGGTAATAGGAGGATAGATGTGAGAGAGGCAAAAGAGTTTGCCAGATATAAGAATGAATGACGAGCTATTGTGACGTTATTCCGGTAGGCCTGCTGTTTCCTCCGGTCCCTTTGGTGACCATTAGGGTAGCAACAGTAGGGGATTAAACTTATTAAGCTTCTTTTGTGGTGGATAAAAGGGGAAGGTGGGCTTCAGCACCCTAGCAGTACCAGCCAACTCGGATGAATCCCTCGTCAGGCTGGGCAGATCAAAGAAAAGAAAAGCCTCTTGTTCCTTTTTTATGTTGGCTACCCCAAAAATTGGGTTAAGTGTCATGGTAGATAAATAGATAGAAGTTGTTCACAATATGTATATGTAAATATAAGGTTTCAATTTCCACTATTAAGAGGTTAGCCTTAATATAGTTTTAATAACGTGCTTTTGATAATTTTAGGAATTTTTGAAGCAACAAATGCATAAATAGAATAACGGCGAAGAACGCATATGGCCATCTAAATTTTTAACCCTAATATTTGTACGAATATTATCTATCAAACACTGCAATTCTATTACATGGAAGTACTTACACTCACATGAACACATACACTACCCCTAAACGCAAACACACATACACAAATACACACACAGACACACAGACACACACACACATATATATATATATATACACACACACACATATATATATATACACACACACACACACACACACACACACACACATATATATATATATATATATATATATATATATATATATATATTGCATTGATCAGCAAAGCTCTAATACTCATGACCACACATACTAGGTTACTTTAAATAGAAATAAATTTCTACCTCATACTTGGGATCGATCTCTGGCCCCTTCTAATGTTGTGTTGATATTTATCCATATTGACTCATTAGGGGTAATTTGAATGAATTACTACCAATTGTGTCACTTGGTGGGCCGGGAAGTCGGGGAAAACTCGCTGGTAAGAGACTGATGTCTCGCCAGGTAAATCCTGAACTGCTGGGTAGCAGTTAGGTTCCGACTTCTTTTATGGCCTCTCGTGGCATGGTTGGTTTCGACCTGGCCTTTCATTAGAAGGGGTCAGCGTTCGATCCCAAGTATGAGGTAGAAATTTATTTCTATTTGAACATGATGTTGTGTTGATATTTATCCATATTGACTCATTAGGGGTAATTTGAATGAATTACTACCAATTATGTCACGTGGTGGGCCGGGAAGTCAGGGAAAACTCGCTGGTAAGAGACTGATGTCTCGCCAGGTAAATCCCGAACTGTAGATTAGCAGTTAGGTTCCAACTTCTTTTATGGCCTCTCGTGGCATGGTTGGTTTCGACCTGGCCTTTCATTAAAAGGTGCCAGCGTTTGATCCCAAGTATGAGGTAGAAATTTATTTCTATTTGAACACAATGTTGTGTTGATATTTATCCATATATATATATATATATATATATATATATATATATATATATATATATATATATATATACATATATATATATATAATATGTATATGTATATATATATATATATATATATATATATATATATATATATATATACATATATACATTTGTGTATATATATATATATATATATATATATATATATAGAAGGATAAGATAGATAGATAGGTATTAAGTTGGCCAGGGAGCCAGCCACTCGTTTAGATACTACCGCTACAGAGTTATGGGGTCTTTTTACTGGCCAGACAGTACTTCATGAGATCCTTTTCTCTGGTTTCGTTTCATTTTCCCTTTACCTACACACACACACACACACACACACATGCACACACACACCGAATAGTCTGGCCTATTCTTTACATACTCTCCTCTGTCCTCATACACCTGACAATACTGAGATTACCAAACAATTCTTCTTCACCCAAGGGGTTACTGCCCTGTGATTGTTCAGCGGGTAATTTCCTCTTGGTAAGGGGACACGAGACCCTTTAGCTATGGTAAGCAGTTCTTCTAGGAGAAGGACACTCGAAAATCAAACCATTGTTCTCTAGTCTTGGGTAGTGCCACTGGTCTGCCACTGTCTTGGGTTAGAGTTCCCTGGCTTGAGGGTACATTCGGGCTCACTATTCTATCTTATTTCTATTCCTGCACTTTTTAAAAGTTTTTATAGTTAATATAGGAGATACTTATTTTAACGTTGTTACTCTTCTTATTTGTTATTTTTTCCCCTTGTTTTATTTCCCACTGGGCTACTTTCCCAGTTGGAGCCCTGTTGAATGCTTATAGCATCTTCCTTTTCCAACTAGGATTGTAGCTTAGCAAGTGATAATAATAGTAAGAAAATAAATAAATAAATAAATAACTAAATAAA
>NC_090725.1:179543497-179548497 GCF_036898095.1 Palaemon carinicauda
ACACAGACCTAATGTGTTTCTCAAAAGTAAATTTGCTGTCGAGAATCACACCTAAAATTTTAAAAGAGTCATACAAATTTAAAGAAACATTATGAATACCGAGATCCAGATGTTGAGGAGCCACCGTCCTTGACCTACTTACAATCATACTTTGAGTTTTGTTAGGATTCAACCTTATACCCCATAATTTGCACCATGTACTAATTTTAGCTAAATCTCTATTAAGGGATTCACCAACCCCAGATCTACATTCAGGGGATGGAATTAATGCAAAGAGAGTAGCATCATTTGCATATGCAACAAGCTTGTTTTCTAGGCCAAACCACATGTCATGTGTATATAATATGAAAAGTAATGGGCTAAGAACACTTCCCTGTGGAACACCGGATATCACATTCCTATACTCACTATGGGGCCCATCAACAACAACTCTTTGAGATCTATTACTAAAAAAATCAATAATAATGGTAAGAAACGACCCACCCACTCCCAACTGTTTGAGTTTGAAAACAAGGGCCTCATGATTAACACGGTCAAAGGCAGCACTAAAATCAAGGCCAATCATACGAACTTACTGACCACAATCAAGGGATTTCTGTACAGCATTGGAGATTGTAGGAAGGGCATCACACGCTCCAAGGCCTTTACGAAAACCAAATTGCAAACTAGGGAGTAGATGATTACCTTCAGCAAACTTATTAAGACGTTTTGCCAGATGATGCTCAAAAACTTTAGATGATATGGGAGTTATGGAAATTGGGCGGTAATCAGTGGGACTTCAGCTACCACAAACACATTTACATAGAGGAGTAACATTACCAGTTCTTCAACAAGTGCTAAAAGCTCCTCTTCTTGCTAACTTGCGCAAAATAACAGATAACTTTGTAGCTAAGAAATCTGCTGTCTTTATAAAAAACAGAGGAAAAATACCATTTGGGTCTACACCTCCATAAGCATCAAGGTCTATCAACAGAGATTTAATCTCACGAGATCAAAAAGCTAAACTAGTTAGTTTAGCCTCAGGAAAACAAGAATGAGGATGTTCAAGTTTTTCATCACTCTATTTACTGTCAAAAACATCAGCTAAAAGGGTTGCCTTTTCCTTTGGACAGTGAGTGACTGAGCCATATGGTTTAAGTAAAGGAGGAATTGTTGCTTCTACACCAAAGAGTACAGATTTAAGGGTAGACCACCATTTATGTTCCTAAGTTGTACCAGAAAGGGTTTCTTTTATGGTTGAATTGTACTCCTTTTCAGTTGAGGCATAAACTCTCAGAGCAAAAGCTCGAAGCTGAGTATAGCTGTTCCAGGTCAAATCTGATCCGTTACCCTTCCAAAGATGATAGGCCTCCTGCTTCTCCAAATAAGCACGTCCACAATCATCATTGAACCACGGTTTGTCCTTCACTCGGTACCTTAGCACACAAGAAGGGATATGCCTATCAATTATGTTGACTAGATTCTCATTCAAAGGGACAATAGGATCTACACAACTATATAATTGTGACCAATTCAAGCACAAAAGATCATGCAAAATCCCATTCCAGTCTACTTGGGATTTCATATAAATTTTACAAGAGTGTGATATATCAGGGACAGGCTGCTCAGTCTTCACTACTAATGAAATCTAGGCATGATCAGATGTCCCGACTGGAGAACCAACATTACTAGTTATAACACCAGGGAGTCAGTGTATACGAGGTCCAAGTAATTACCAGACCTATGAGTAGCTTCATTTATGATTTGCTCACAGCCTGATTCAGAGGCAAAGTCTAAAGCTCTTAAGCCATGGTGATTGGTAGGAGAGATAGAACTTAACCACTCTCTATGGTGAGCATTAAAATCACCAACAAAGACAAAAGAAGCCTTTCTATCATCTTCTTGTATCTTAGCCATAATGGTAAGAAGACAATCGAAGATAGAATCATCCATGCCTGGATTCCGGTAGATCGAACACAAATAAATGTTGTTATGCTTGCCACAAACTTTTATTACCTGAATCTCATGACATCCACATTGATAGCAGGACTTATGAGAAGCAGGGTACTCGGTCCTAATATACACCGCCCTTTCCCTGGCCCTAGGGATGGCATCGCGTTTCAACATTATTGGCTTCTTAAAACCAGTTATAAGGAGCTCAGATGAGTGCCTGATATTAGAAACCAAAGTTTCTAAGCACAAAAGTATATCATACTGTCTGGGAGCAACTGTAAGGTCTTGGATATTTGCATGAAGACCACGAATATTGCAATGCAGAAGACGACATTGGCGAAATCTAGGACGTACTGGTCCCGGATTTCACTCAATATCTCCAGACAGCATAAGAATTAATAGAAATAAAAAAGAGACATCATTCTTAAAAACTAGATTAAGAAGAATTATAACAAAAACAATATGTACAGAATTATAAATAAAGTGATTGATGATACCCATAGACTCTAGTAAAAAGTCGGAAAATCTGGTCAACATGGATGAGCCGATACACCAGTGGTTCTTAACCTTTCTCAGTGTTTGCACCCTTTTCAAATCAGCAGTCAGTTCTCGCACCCCCGTGGATTCTGAATATATGAAAAAGCCAAAAATACAAAATTGATGTAATAATAAAACGTTTTATTATTCAGTATTCATTCATGGAGCTTAAAGTTCTTTCAAGAGAAAAAAATTATGAGTATGTATCAACAAGAATATTTTTTTTCATTTGGTTCAAAATTACATTATATTTTGCCTGTACTGCACTGTAAACCTAGTGACTTCGTTGTTGCTGTTTTTTCTCCATAATGGCATCAAATCTTTGTGCTTTAGTACTGAGTGCTACTCGCCGATTTCTGCTTTTCGTTTTGATGTGAAGTAGACAAGAAAATCCTTGCAGACACAAGTAAGCAGTCGCAAAAGGTACCAGCACTTCGAGTGATTTCGTTGCTAGTGCAGGGTATGCTTCCAGCTGAGAAGCCCAGAAGTGGTCCAGCTTAATGTTGGTGAACTCCATTTAGATTCCACGATTGTGTCTCATGTCGATGAGATCTTCCTTGATGCTGCCATCATCATCAACATCTTTCTAATTCTGCATGAAAGAGTTCAATATACAGTTATTACAGGCTTGTAACTCTCCATATGAGAAGTAACCATCAAAGGAAGTACACATTATTTGCATATGTTCAACAATTTTTGCAACATAGTTTGGAGGCAGGGTAGAATTTTCTCTGAGTGTCTCTTCCAGGCAGGGGAAATTTACCAAGTCCCCCATCTTCACACGCTTTATCCAGAAGACTAGTTTTTCCTTGAATGCAGCCAATTTCTCGCTTGCAGTCACAATGTTAAGTCCCCTTCCCTGCAGAGAGAGATTGAGTTCATTGAGTGCTGAAAACACATCAGTCAAGTAAGCAAGCATCTGAACAAAACTAGGGTCACTGAAATGTATGGATAGTTCTTGTACCCGTTCATGGAGAAAATGGTGAATCTCTCCTCTCAGTTCAAACACACGAGATAACACAAGACCACGTGACAGCCACCTCACTTCAGTATGGTGCAAAAGCACAGTGTGTTCCTGGCCTACTTCCTCACAAAGTGACTGAAACAATCGATGATTCAAAGCCCGACTGCGAATCAAGTTCACAGCCTTAACACAAACATTCTTCAGATCTGGAGACAATGTCTTTGCTGCAAGAGTGTGATGATGAAGAGAGCAGTGAGTGACTTTCAGATTAGGAATTTCTTTCCTCATTTCACAGGTATCCTCGCACCCCTTAGGAACCAGGTTTGCTACCCCTAGGGGTGCGAGCACCCCCGGTTAAGAACCCTTGCGATACACCATGCAAGGCTAAATACCCTCCAGGATAGCCACTTCAACTGAAGTGAGGACAGTAAGGATACAAGGGAGAACTTTATTTTATCATGCTGTGAATTGGCAAAATAGAGAAAGGAGTCAGTACAGAACTAAGCTCTGAATAGAGAAAAGGTTTCATCAACATATGTCACATAAAATAAGGGATGGTATCTCAAAGGGCAATTTTTGAGCATGGTCTCCTCCAGGGAGCACATAAAATTTTTTGCAAATTTGGGTCCGAGAGAGGAACCATTAGCCATTCCGTCGACTTGTTTATACAAATTACTGTTAAACACGAAAGCAATGTACAGCAACGCCAGCTCTAGTTTATTCATAATAATATCAATTGATTCTTTCGCAGTTACATTTGTGAATAATGACTAAACATTTTGCCTAGTCTCGACTTTTGACCCTTCAAAAATCTCTTCAAAATTTTAACCTATCCCTATCCCTTTTTCTCCCTATTCTTTCCCTGGATATTAACTTATGCAGCAGTAGCAAGTTGCACTGCACCTAAAAACACCATAGTTTCAATCTCACCATCTGTAAGTTGATAACATCAAGTTGAATCAAAATATCATGAATAAATATGTTACTTGGGTTGAAAACCTACAATCGGGATGTCAACTTTGGGCCAGTTTGGAAGAGGGGGTGGGGGGAGGGACCTGCAAGTCATCTGACAAAAGGGTAGGTGCCCTCCATCTCCACCCCATAGCAACCTCACCGTGCCCCTAAATTTACTGTCACAGATAGTACCCTTCATCTAGCACTGCACCTTCCATTTGATCCAGAAACAGTCAATCATTGTTTCCCCAATCCCTGCACTATCAGCGTGATATGTATTTTTACTTCCTTGTCACTGAGTGCCCTTACATTAAACTTTCTTTTCTTAATGATATAGTTATTAAAAATTTTCCCTCTTTAGCACCACAAACTTACATTCAGAAACACAGGTTTGATTTCTTTCAATACCTTTTTAAGGTATGGGAGTGCCAACTCTATGCTGCAGCCATTCACTGACCTACATTGTGTAGTAAATAGGCCAATATTTAATCTTTAAGATATTTCAAATCATAAAATTACATAATTGCTAATGGAGAGGGCTCATCACCCATTTCACTACAAGCCGGTTGATCGAGTAGGATAAATCCACCTTCTCCTAGTATCTCACCTCAAC
>NC_090725.1:179553497-179558497 GCF_036898095.1 Palaemon carinicauda
GGAGAACCCGCAGCAGCCAGGGTGAAGCCTGCCTGACACTTCGCGCATTTTTGCCACGCATTGGCACGCATTGATGCGCGCCAGTGCATGCCACTTTGTGGCACGCACTGGTGTTTTTCCCGCACTGTTCACGACCAGTTCACTCCAGTTCGCGCATCGTTCACGCGACGTTCATGCGACGTTCACGCGATGGCACGAATTGGCACGCGTAGTTCACGAGAAGTTCACGACACGTTCACGTGAGTTCACTCATCATTCCGCATCGTTTCCGCATCGTTCACGCCAGTTCACGAATTGGACACTCCATATAAAAACGGGGCTTCTCTTAGCCCGAGGACATTCTTGGATTGGCTTCGGAAGAGACAACAATGCTTTCTGTCAGAGACACCATTGCATTGAGGAGAAGAAACGTATCTTTTTCGTTTGTATTTTTTGTTGCCCTTTATTTTTGTCTCAATAAGAAAGCATTGATTTCCATATAAATAGCAGACATAAAATATGTACAAGTATTAAGAAAGCATTTTATTTTAACATTAAAAGCAGCAAACATGAAAGTTTTTAGGCTGTTGATTTTAAGGTAATAGAGAAAAAAGTGTGTTGAAATAAGAAATCATTTTATTTTTACATTAAAACAGCAAACAGAAAAAATTTGGTTTGCTCTTCATTTTAAGGTAATAAAGAAGAATAAGTATGTTGATGAAATAAAACATCATTTTATTTTTACATCCAAACAGCAAACTTAAAATTTCCTGGGTTTATTTTTCAGTTCATTTTTATTTAAAACAAAAGTTTTGGGTCTTGATTGGTAATAGAGGAAAATAAGTGTGTGCATGAAATAAGACGTAATTTTATTTTTACATTAAAAAGCAAATATAAACAATTATTAGGTTTATATTTTTCTTTCCTTTTCATTAATTTTTTTTTCGTTTCCTTTTTGTTTCTCTTCATTATAAAGTTAAAAAAATAGTTTGAAATAAGACATCATTTATGTTACATTCAAACAGCAAATATAAAAATTTATTAGGTTTATTTTTCTTTCCTTTTCATTAATTTTTTCGTTTTCTTTTTGTTTCTCTTCATTATAAAGTTATAAAAATAGTTTGAAATAAGATATAATTCTTTTTTCACATTAAAACAGCAAATATAAAAATTTATTAGGTTATTTTTCTTTCCTTTTCACTAATTTTTTCGTTTCCTTTTTGTTTCTCTTCATTATAAAGTTATAAATATAGTTTGAAATAAGATATAATTTTTTTTTCACATTAAAACAGCAAATATAAAATTTATTAGGTTTATTTTTCTTTCCTTTTCATTAATTTTTCGTTTCCTTCTTGTTTCTCTTCATTATAAAGTTCACGCCACTTCCCGCATCGTTCACTCCAGTTCACGCCAGTTCCCGCACTGTTCACTCCAGTTCACTCCAGTTGGCGCATCGTTCACGACTATTTCACGGCCATTTAGTGCGTGCCAATGCGTGCCACAAACTTTAAACATTTCAAAGTTCTGGGCTCGCATGGCACGCATTGGTACGCTCTGGCATGCGAGTTCCCGCACTGTTCACGACATTTTCAAGGCTCGTTGACGCGAGTTCGCACATCAATGCGTGCCAGTGCGTGCCACGAATGCATGCAAGTGTCAGGTACCCTTAAGTTGCGGTGCCACTGTTGACCTTGACACCTGGCCATAACAGATGCTTTTAACGTGTTGTGGAAACGTTCCACCGTGCCATTCGCCTCTGGGTTATATGTTGTAGTGTGATGTAAGGACCTGCCCAGGGATGCGTCCAATGCCCCCCAAGGCGTGACGTGAAATTTGTTCCTTATCACACACAATGGTTTCTGGGACGCCGTGTCGAACCACCCACTGAATAAGAGCCTATATCGAAAATCTGTCACACAAAATTATTTGATTTATAAAGAAGTTTTGATGGTATGATTATCAATATAATTGGTGTCATATTAGTGGAAATAAAGTACTTATATTTTCTTTAAATCATGCTTTTTGCTAATAAATCAAAAAGTTTTTGATAAAATACTTGAAATTTTTATATAATGCAGGTATCACATATGTCTAAAACATATATAAAATTGTGTATTTTGAATCGTCAGAAAAAAAATGCAGGACATAGCGGAGGGTCCCCTTTATCTCGTTTAAGAGGGTACACGCTTGATACACTTAAGAGGAAAGCGGGCGTAAGTGGCCTTTTCAAAGGGAAAGGCTGGGCCTCTTCTGCTGCATATGCCTTTCTGGTGGCGTATATATTGAATTAAAATTTCTAAATAATTCTAAATAGACCTTTCTAGTGGCGTGGGGGGCAAGCCCTAGAGGTGTAAAGTTGCCAACATAGAAAAGTGAAGAAGGTAACACATTTTGCTTGTAAAGCAACCCTTTCTCAACTAGCTCCGCCCACATACTCCTGGAAACAATAAAAAAAAAGTAAATCTATTTCGAGAATTTTCACGGATATTCTAATCCTGTGAAAATATACACAAGATGTAATGCCTCATGTTCATACCTTGTATGGGATACAGCATACCTAAACGAGTTTACATAAGACTTCGCAACAAAATACGTGAAATAAAAGTTACTTCTTAAAAATAACGTAAATTTACAACTAATGAAATAAATGAAAAATACAATTAAATGAATGACAAAAGTCTTATGTAATTTACAGTAATTTACTTAAACCTTCATGAATGAGACCCACCTTACGAGATGGCTATATATATCCTAAATAGTCAAATAAAATATATAAATAAAATATCTACTCTATATTAGACCAGCTTCGTAAGATAGCTCCCCAAAAAAGATTTTTTATTCCGGGACTGAATCCACCATTTCTCCGGAGATAAATAATCTGCAACCACGTTATCTTTACCTGATACACTCTTTACATTAACAAAATATGGTTGCAAACAAAATGACTACCCAGTTAATCTTTGACTATTAATTTTCATCATATTAACAAAAATTAAATTATTGTGATCCAAGTAAACTGTAATTTCTTCATTCTGTGGTCTGTTCACGTAAACTTCTAACTTGCTTATCGCTGTGACTAAGGCTAGCAGTTCCTTTTCAACTGTCGAGTAGGATCGTTAATGCTTCTTCAGCTTCGACAACATGGAACAATTATGGTGTAGAATTTATTTTTTGTCTTCTTGCAATAAGGCAGCTCCAGTCCTATTCACCGACGCATCCATTTGGATAAGGAATTTCTCGTTGAAATCCGGTGCTTACATTATCCATTTCGAAGTTAATATGTCCTTCCTTTGACTTTTACTTTTCCTTGTATCTTCATAATGTAAGTCCGGTCACTGCTCTCCTCCAAATTCCAGAAAGATTCTTGTAACTCGTTGACGAGAGGGAGTCTGCTTATCGGTAAGAAAACCAACACCTGTCGTCCTACTGCGAACTGCCTGTTCATTATTTTCATACCAAACGTTTCCTTTGTTTTATCTTGGCTCGTTTTCATGCTTTCAAAGGAACATTTTATTACCTTGTCAATCCTTATCCTCAAATTCTTGACATTTTCTCCATCCATTTCCTCTCGATCTTTCCCTTTTTTTACCAACATTTCAATCGGTCATGGTACTTCTCATCCAAACACCATTCCATTCGGGCTACTCCCATGCTTTCTTGATAAGCAATGCGTACCTCAAATAACGTCAACGGTAGTCAGATGTCCCATTTTTTCCTTTTTTTCATTGGAGTGCTTTGTCAGCATACTCTTCAGTGTTTCATGACACCTTTCTAATGCACCATGGGTCTCCGTGTGATATGCAGGGGATAGTTATGTTTCACATTCAACAGTTCCATCACTTCCCGAAACAATTTTGACGTGAAATGTGTTCCTCGGTCACTCTGAATAATTTCTGGAATACCAAACTTAGTAAGAAATTCTAGTAACTTCTCGTTGATTACTTTGGCATTGATGGTCCTGATGGATATGGCTTCCGTGTATCTCGTCACTGGACACATCAAGGTTGAAATATATTCGTGACCTTTCTTCGTCCCTGGTAACGGTCCCACAATGTCGATCATTACCTTGCTGAAAGGTTTTCCTTGCCCTTCAATCACACGTAAGGGAGCTTTCTTGTTGTACTTGTTAGGCTTTCTAGCCATTTGACAAACGTGACATGCACAGAAAAACTGGCTTACATCCTTTTGCATGCCATGCTAGAGAAAGTGTTTCATAATATTATCCATCGTCTTCCTTATTCCCACGTGTCCCGTCATGTATGCTACGGCGATCACCTGTCGATCAATATATGACGGTATTTCCCCCATTCGGCATTGCCAGGGATATTGGTGGGTCTATGCTTCCTAATAAGCAACCTATGTTAAGACAGTAACAGATGGGAGACTGCTGCACTCCGTCTCATCCACCACACGGTACAGTAGCTCTGTTAACGTGGCATCTATCTGTTGCAATCCTATTAGCCTTTGCTTTCTCTTTTGTCTTACTTCTAAGGCAGAGTTTTTCATTTCTCCCAAAAACATTACTTCCTTTTCTTCCTGTTCACTCATCTGTCGTTCCTCTTCTCTCGGGCTTATTTGTAGGTTATCCTCTTGTGTGCCATTAAGGGAATCCTCTCCTTCTATAAACAAATTCTTCAAGTTCATGGGTCCTTTGGTTCTTTGTCTTCTTTTGCAGCCACTTTCTTCTTCATAATCCTAGTCGTCACATAACTAGGAAACAGATATGGGTAGTCCGTCTCGAGTTGAATTGTAGAACTATACTTCAATGGTTTCTCCGTTACAATGAGACAAGGCACAAAAGACAGCCAATAAATCCTTTACCGCAAAATTAAAATGACATGTCACCAACTCTCATGACAGTTTCAAAGGGCAAATAGGGGTAACCTCCTCACCTCCTATTCCATTCTAAATGACTGTATCTCCTGTGAGAGACTGTTCCCCTAACGAGTTTACACCTCTTGTAACTACACTAAGGTTACAACCTGTGTCGCGCAATATTTTGACCAGGGTTTCCTCGCTCC
>NC_090725.1:179570997-179585997 GCF_036898095.1 Palaemon carinicauda
TGTTTGTTGTTATCAAGAAAGGTTTAGAATTTTTGCAGTTAACGTAATGACGTACGTGTGTACATGTGTCCAGGAAGTGTGGTGTTATTAAAGGGATTTGTTTACAAAACATTGCCGGTCAGATCATTTGTTATTATCAACAAGGGGTTTGAATTTTCATTGTTAACGTATATTGTTGTAGTGACGTATGCATTTATACGTGTCCAGGAAGTGTATTATTATTTAAAGGGATTTGTTTACAAAACATTGATGGCCAGATCATTTATTGTTATCAACAAACGGTTTGACTTTTCGTCGTTAACAAAATGACGTACGTGTTTATATGTGTCAAGGACGTGTGGTGGTGTTTAAATTGATTTTTTATGTTTACAAAACATTGACATTTGAGGTCTTTAAGTCATATTAAGTAAAGAGGGTTTGTTTTTACCAATCTCGAGGTCCATTGCAAATTGCGTGTATAGGCTATTATAAAAAGGCTTCAATCGGAAAAATTATCACAGAGAGGAGAGGAAACAAGGTGATAAATAAACTACAAGAGAAGTGATGAACAATCAAAATAAAATATTTTAAGAACAGTAACAACATTAAATTAGATCTTTCATATGTAAACTATAAAAACTTAAAAAAGAATAAGAGGAAGAGAAATAAAAAAGAATAGTGTGCCCGAGTGTACTCAAAGATCATGGAACATAAGCTATGTCACTACCCAAGACTAGAGAACAATGGTTTGATTTTGGAGTATCCTTCACCCAGAAGAGCTGTTTACGATAGGTAAAGAGTCTCTTTTACCCTTACCAAGAGGAAAGTATTCACTACACTGAACAGTTACAGTTGTGTAGTTGACCCCAAAGACTATATACTGAAGGAAGATAGGAAGGCGCCAGCAGTGAATAAGTCACACAAGTGTGTTGTTTGCAATAAATGAAAAGAAACCGATCCTTATTTGGTGTTTCACAGATTCCCTAAGGATAAAGAACGGTGAGTACTAACAGCATAATGCATGAAATATGTGCTACTTATGAGTAAGGCACTGATATTGGATATAAGATTAAGGCAAGACATCCGCAGCACATTTTTTTTTTCAAACTTTTTTTTTCGTCTTTTTTGTTGGGGTCATGGTGCTTTTAATATGATATATTTCTCAGGGGCCCAGTAGGAACACGTTTCATGGTATGTGTTATATTTAACTTCGATTTAACTTATAAGTGCATGAATATTTCAGCATGTTTTCACTCCTGTGTAGCATTACAGCAGCATACTGCTTCAACATGTTATTTTGTTAGTGTTCCTTGTCTTCTTATTTTTTTTTCTTTCCTAAATAAGGACTAACATTTTACAGTATTTGTAAACTGCATTTATTTTATTTGTATTTTCATGTACATTGAATGTGTGTTTACTGTCTGCGCTTTCTATGTTTGCATAATTGTTTTGTCTTAAGTTTGCACTATGCATTTAATTCTTGAAGTAATCATTTTTTAAGAATTATGTTTTCTCATATTTATTATCATATCAGAGTTTATTTGCATGTAATTCATGTTGCAATTTTGGTTTGTCTGTATGCTATTTTTTTTTTTTTTTTGGGGGGGGGGGGTTAGTTTTTATGTGTAATATTATTTACCGAGTAACTTTTTTCCTCATCTATGTATGAATTATTAAAGTTCCATTGCATGTGATTTATCTTGCATTTTTGGTTAGTTTGTTTACTATCTTATTTCTATTTCTAACCACCTATTGATTATTTTTACGTGTAATACAATTTAGTGAGTTATTTTGTTTCTTTTGTTTGTATATTCATACATTTATTAGTTTATATTACTAAAGAGTATACATGAGTGCATGGTGTATTTCCGTTTCAATTAAAAATAAAAATTACAATTGTGTTTTATGTACACCTAATTTTGCACTGCCCAAGAAACTGTAATTAAATATATGCCTACACATATGCACTTGCGGCCAAGTTTAATAAATCAGATATACAGTATGTTTTACTTTATTCTAACACGATATTCTATGGAACATTTGAAAATTATTGTAATATACACTACTTCAATTGGCAAGAAGATTAACTGAGTTACAAGAGATATAGCTATTAGGTTTCTGAAAAATAGACTGAGAAACATAGGGATATGCATTCTTAATCTATATATCTACCTATTTGTAAATTTGCTATTTAGTTATCTAGAATCTAAGAATGCCATGAAAAAAAAAGAATATACTGACGTAGTAATGCAAATTATGAGCAAATATGTTGCAAATTTACAATCGAATTCCATCCTATATTCCTGTGAGCATTGCCGCTCTGAATGTTTAGCCGTTCGTTTTGCATGGGAGTATCTGGCATCTTTTCTTTGCACACTCATTTGAGTGACTTTAGGCTCAGCCTTCCTATCTTCTTTCTGTATATAGTCTTTGGTTGACCCCTTAAACGAAGAGGAATTATTTGGTAATCTCAGTCTTGTCAGGTGCATGAAGAGAGAGGAGAATGTGGAAAGAATTGGTTATTCCTCTCTACCTCTTCTCGTCTTCCCTTATAGTATAGGGGCATAAGGAAATATTAGGGTGACATTGTGCAAATTTATCTACAAGCATGAAATTTGGCACAGATGTAGGTTAGGCCATACTGAACTCATTTATTGAGGGCGCCAAAGCCGATGATCATTGGGGCTGCCATATTGGCAAAATCCAATATGGCCGCCACTTGGTTTTTCATTTCACGATAACTTCACGACTAAAGGTCAGGCATCATCGTGTTAAAGCACTTAATAGGGGTTTTCAACCTCAAGGAATCAAAATCTCAGCTCAAAGTTTGCATAGCACATCCCATATGATGAGTATATTTGCAAATTTTCTTTAAAAGACATATGTGAAGGGTGATATTTCAGACTTTGGTGTTCAGTTGTGATTACTTTCCAATATAATTATTTTTCTTTTGTTCTCATATCTACCGAATAGAGTCTTACACTGTTTTGCCGTTAAAAGTTGATTCAAGACATCTCGTTCACCCCCCTGAATAATCTTTTTATTTTTCTCCTCAGGTACGTGTGACGTGTTGGTGGTGATGAAAGAGACACCGACGTGTGATTTGTGAAAATGTCTAGTACCAACTGACAGCTTTGTTGTTTCTGTCAATCTGACAAAGATGAACATTCACAATCACCAAAGAAGGAAGGAGTTTTAACTCTCGAAGGAGACCTAAATGGCTTGAAAGAAAGCAATGCTGTTCCTTCTTGTATTGCAGTCTCATTGGAACAACTCGACGATGGCTCGGGAATAGCAAACACACTCCGATCAAATAATTGCAAATACCACAAGACTTGCAGAAGCTACTGCAGTAGTTCTCGTGTGAAGAGACTGCGTCAAAAGCACGAAACCACTACACAAGCTCCACCCAAAAACTGCAATCAGCTGGGACTTCACTTGAACAGGAAAAGGTAAAATATTCTGTGTCATCTGAGATGGAAACGACAAGACCAATTTACACAAGGTAGCAACTGATAAAATGGATGCCAAATTTAAAAGATGGACAAAGTTGAATAATAATTTTCAGTTGATTGGAAAACTGGTTCCATAAGCTGCCGATGCCCATGCCAGTGGCACTTACTATCATATTAAATATTACTTGCGTCTTCGAGATCCTGGACGTGCTACACAAATTCGAGCTTCCACAGGCCCTTCTCCACCTCAGTTTGACCCAATTGCCATGGCACAAATAACAACTATTGTTATGGATTCTGACTCGGTGTTTAAGCTCTCCTCTCTTCGTCACATGTATCGGACAATGATGGAGGAACAAGGAAGTCCATGTCTGGACACCAGGGAGCCTCATTCAACATGATTTAAAGATCATCATCTGGATCATTTTCTTGAATGAGGTGAGTTTGCCCTAGGGAAAGAAATATACATTTCTAATTCTACCAACGTTGGTGACTTAGTTACAAAAGCCCATGATACCCTGCTTAACCAAGATGATGCTTTATTGTTGATGCTGGCAGCGGCGATTTTACGTAAGCTTTGTCTTATGAAGCAGAAATCATTCAATGGGTCATTTTTGTCAGACTGCCTTACTGTTCCTGTACCTGAGGAGCTTCGGAGCTTCATGAATGTAATTCTTCAAGGTCCATTCATCCTGCGAGATCAAAGAAATATTGAAATGGATAATCATGTACAAGGCAGGACAAGAATTGCATGCATCATTTCACAGATTGTCATTTACAACATCTACCATGGTACACACTATATCACTAAGACAAGCACTATACGACACAGAGTAGAACATTCTGTACAAAGGCCTAAAAATGCATGGAGAAGCACGACTGAAGAAGCAGATAGAAAATGTTCACCAAGTCGGAATGTCAGTGTCCTATGATCGTGTGATGCAGGTAAAACGAGCTGCCGCACGAGCAGTAGGCAAGCGTCATGCTGAGGTTGGATTTATGTTGCCAACAAATATGCGAAGGAATGTATTTGTGACCAATGACATGGACAACTTGGATAGTTATAGCAAAGGAAACTTTTCTCAGGATAAATTTCACGGCACTGCTTTGTGTGCAACCAACCATCTATCTTGGGAAAACCAGGGTGAACAGCGAGATCCTATTGAGCTAGACTTCTCTGATACTTCTGTACCCCAACTTCCGAATTCATATGTTATTGTACAACCTGTAGAGCTATCTAACGAGCCTTTGTTTCTACCCAGAAACACCAATGGGCAACTTCGACCAACTAATAACTTTATAGATGCGGGCAAGGGGAACGATGAAGCTTGGATGAAACACGTTGCCACAATTTCAGCTGGCAAAGTTATTACCTAGTCAGGGTACAACTCTCGACTCATGAGTGAGGACTCTTTGAAACGACTAGCAGTGATAGGGTTTTTGCCACTTTTTCCAGGAAAAGCAGCTTCTGTATCCACGATAAAGCATGCAATGCGCCTCACTCAGCAAGGTACACAGTTTCTGAATCCTGGCCAGACTAGTGTCTTTGGTGCCGAACAGCCAATTTATGCCATAGCAAAGCAACTGCAATGAACATTCCCAAATATTCTTAGAGAAAATAAGCCGGTTCTGATGCTGGGAGCTTTGCACATTGCAGACAAGATTCATCAGATGATTGGAAAGCTACTAAGAGACTCAGGATGGGCGACAGCACTTTCCCAAGCACAGGTTCTGACATCTGGACATGCACTGTCAGCCCTTGATGAGCATCACATCAAACGTATACGTTACACGCACCAAGTATCTCTGGTGTCTCTTCATCTCCTGAAGAACAGGGCATATTCAGCGTACTGTTCCTAGGTTCTCAAAAGAACAGGAAGCCCGCCGTTCAATTATTGGTCCACCATCATGGAGCTTGAGCTACTCTTGTGCCGCTTTTTTCGTTCGCTGCATGAAGGGAATTTTCTTCTCTATGTTCAAGTATGTGATGAGCATTGTCCATGATTTCATGTGATGGACCACACAAACTAGGCGAGATGGCTGCCAGTACATGCTCGGGATATGGTGCAGCTAGCTGCGAGTCACCCAGATGTACATGCAGAATTTCTGAAAGGGAACTTTGCCGTTCAAAGTTCAACGCATAAGTTCAGCCTTATTAGGAAGAATCAGTCTCATGAACAGATGAACAAGAGCCTTCAAGCTCATGGTGGGGCTGCTGGGCTGTACTAAAATCTTGATGCGCTCACACTTAACATGATGACAGGTCCAGTTTGTTTCCAGTGTGTTGAAGAGTTTGAGATGGTTTTGGATACCCCGAGCTCAAGCACTGCTCACCATGAAGAGGCACAGAGCTTGCAAGTAAAATACAGGAAAGATGTCCTGGGATTTGTAGAAAGTATCGAAAAGCTAGGAAATCCTTTTGTTGTTGGTTCAGAACTTGTTGCGCTTAACATCCAAGAAGTCATGGATCAAGAAGTCGTCATATCTCTCTGCCAAGTCCATGAAATTGTCAAAGATCTTCAAGAACATGTTGACAAACACCCGACAAGGCAACTGTGCCAGTGTCCAACATTATCTGACGTAACATCATCCTGATCTTTGCCAATTGATCTGACTTATCACAGAAAGGCAACAAAGTCAGTGGTACACAGAAGAAAAATATGACTCTTATCACACAACCATGACCAGATGCTGATATGGAAGAGTTTTTCCGCTTCGAAAATCAAAGGGAACCACCAAGTTTGGCTGACCATGACTCACTTAGCTCCAGCAGCAAATCTGATATTCTGGAATGCATCAAAGCTCCAACTGGTTGGTCATCTCAAGCTAGGTGTGCAACATTTGTTGCGTTGGACATGGCAGCAGTTATTCACATGGTGCAACCTACATCAGCAAAAACATTTGCCGAGTATGCTACACAACAAATGATCCCATTCCTGAAATCACAGATAGATCCAGCAGTTTCCCGAATTGATGCCATATGGGACGCCTATCCAGAAGAGAGTTTGAAGTCCCTCACACTTCACCGTCGTGGTAAAGGTCCACAAAATAGGGTTGGAATTGGCAGCACACGAATCCCAAAACATGATTGGAACAGTATTCCTCAAGAACAACGACAACAAGAAGGAGTTCTTCATTTTCCTTGGTGAGGAGATAGTCAAGAGGGACTGTTGTGGGGAAACTCCTGCTCAGTACCAAAGGCGAAAATGTTATATCCAACAGACAAGCCGACGTCTCAGCACTCCAACACTGTAATCATACCAAGGCCGATACGAGGATATTCCTTCATCTGGCACATGCAGCAGTCCAGAGCCACAAGATAGCTTTTGTTCGTAGTGTTGATAGTGATGTGGTGGTCCTTGCAATACACTTCTTCTCAAGCCTTGGTTTCTTGGAGCTCTGGGTGTGTTTTGGGAATGGCAAAAAAGTCCGTGACATCACTATCTATGACATCTCTGCTCACCTTGGACCTTCCAGATCTCTCGCATTGCCCCTTCCCCATGCAATAACAGGGTGTGACTTGACATCACAGTTCCTTGGATGTAGCAAAAAAACAGCTTGGACATCTTGAAAAAACACTCCAGAACTCACAGAAACACCGATGGCATTGACCTCCTCAGCCTCAATTCTCTACACATGCAGAATCGTGAACAATTTGTGGTCATCATGTACAGCAAGGGATGTTGACTGATCAGGGTCAACGAAGCTAGACATTGTCTAACCACGAGTGGTAGAAAAACCCTGGAGAACATTCCACCCACACAAGCAGCTTTGTTTGAACATCTCAAGCGGGCTCTGCTTCAAGCAAGCTCCTACTGGAAACAGGCAACCGCAGTTCACCAGACTATTCCCAGCTTCACCGCATGGGGTTGGGAAAATGAAATCACTGGTATTTGGTTACCACACTGGACTCCACTTGAAGATGTCAGTAAAGCATGCTCCATCCTGCTGCACTGTGGCTGCGAACAGACTTGTACAGGAAACTGTAAATGTAGCAGAGCTGTAGTCCGGTGCACTGGCCTTTGCAAATGCGAAGCAGGGTGTATCAATAATGATGATACTTAGACAAATACCTTCTACAATGATAGTCCACTAAGAACAGACGAATTGCTTCATTAGTGAACATGTTAAGAAACAAACTGAACCACTAAATGTATATGCAATAAATGTCAGTATTAAAGTACATATTTTAGTCCAAAAATTTCATTTTCAAAGTTTAGATTGGCAAAAGTATATGTGCTATGTGAAATTTGAGCTCATATTTAGATTCCTTGAGGTCAAAACCCTCTACAAAGTGTTTTTACTTTGTAGGGGTTGTAAAGTTATGGCAAAATGAAATATCGAGTGGTGGCCATATTGAATTTTGCCAATATGGCGACCCCAGTAAATATCGTCTTTGGCGCCCTCAAGAAATTGGCTCAATATGACATCATCTACATCTGTGCCAAATTTCATGATTATAGACAAATCTGAACGATGGTCCCCCTAAGGGCCTGGCCTATTACTGAACTGTCCAATTTAGTGGTCCTCCGGAGGACTACTTATGACCAGGATCATTCCATTCGATATTATGCCTAATTCAAATGGAAAGGTAGATTGTCTTTCGAGAATTTACAGGACTCAATTCTATATCCCTCTGGTTATAAAACTTCGAAGAAGAAAGGCAATATTACTTTTTGAAGAGTCAAGTGAGCAATGTGTGAAAAAAAAATGGATCATCATACTGCCCGTTAAGTTTCAATAGATAAAAATTAACCAGCCAACCGCTCTCCATCTATTATTACATATTACTTTTTAGCTAAAACTGAGATTTAGGAATGAATACAGTTCATGAATGTTTAGTGATATGGAAATTTTTCTCTGTCCTTTTGTACCCGTTACCTCCTTGTTCTTTCCCAATATTTGAGTACGAAAGATAGGGATCGAGCGAGTCACTTATGTTTGGATTGTAGATAACGAAGTGATTGGGGACTCGACAATGTGACATTATTCTCATCTTGATACCATTATTCTTGTCAGAAACTGCAGCGTCCAATCATCATCTTAGCTCGAAGCATTGATTACTGTATTAACTGTTTTGTTTTGATTTCTTTACGATCTATTAAGGAATGATATTTTCCATAACCGTAAGACTCTAATATTAGGATAATGAAAATGAAGTAGATAAATTTGGGATAAATTTCACGCGTACGCTTCTTATAACTTATGATAAATCCTCAAGCACAAACATGCAATGTCTCTTTAATCTTCTGCTATTAATTGACAGATATCCACTACTCATGGGAAACATTTGAGAAATCTTCACTATGACTATAAATATTCTGCTTATGCTTGTTCATGTGACATTTCACATCATATACCCTCTAATATCATAGGCAATATAATAACATTTAATTTTATTTTTCTTATGTTGCTTGGGTGAGTATCAAATACCATTTTGCAAAATATTGTAATCTAAGAAGCTGACCAACCATCAGTGGATATATCCATTGGATCCGTTAGTGGTTCTTTCACCTTTTTAAGATGAAGATCCTGACCTACGTCCAGGACAAATTACTACTCCAAGAAACTTTCTCCCAACTATTTTCACCCGTACCACTTTTCACTCCCACCCCCCATTAAGCAAACAGAGCTTTAATCAGATGAGCTAAGTGATTGTTTGCTCAAAATAAACTATATATTCTAAGTGAAACTGTATACTAAAAAGTTCAAGCAATCTAAATTTAAGTTGGTTTCTTATCGTTGCCTTAGAAAGTTTTATTTTTGTCTGCAACCATGTCCGTCTCGTACATTTCTTCCTAGAAAGGAAAACGATAATTGGTTGACAAAGAAAATTACATAAAGGAGCAGCATAGAGAAAATTTGATTAAAACAAGAACCCATCGGCGTTGTGAAAATTTCTACAATGGGTATCGTCTCCGTTTTCACAATGACTATAATTCAAGTAAACCGGTTATACTTGCTACGGTTGGTAGTCCCAAGGCCAATTGAGTTAAAATTCTATTGGCCTTGGGTAGTCCTTCACTTACTTTACCTAACTTAAATTCTTGCGTTCCAGATAACAGCTGGAAGACCAGGCTCACCTCTAGAATGTGAGAATATGACAGGGTTGGCGCATGTCCGGTGCAGGTGCATTAGGCCTATCCAAGGTCCTTTAATGGGAGAGGTTGGCTCATCAGTGAGGTATCCACATGTGGGCGGAGCTTTTGTGACTTTATTTATCGGTGACGGTGGCTGAGGTTTGACGTGACTAGACGTAGTCTTATTTGATATCTGTCACGTTCATTAACTTCCAGCAGCCATGCCTTCCACTTGTGCTGTATTTGGATGCCATAATAATAGCAAAAAGACCATTAATATGGGCATTTGTTATTTTACTTTCCCAAAAGAAGAAAATACGAAGAAAAAATGGATGCACAATTGCAAACGCGCAGACGATGTCAACTGGAAGCTTACTCTAATTTGTTCAGTCCATTTTAAAGCAGAGGACTATGCTGATGACTGAAGTACCAACTTCTGGGAATTGAAAAACCAAAAAATCAACGTGCACTGAAGGAAGAGACTATTCCCTTTTTTTTTTACCTAATGGTAAGTTACAAGTTGAGCAATTTGCCAAAAACCTGCAAGATACATTTCTTCCCTTCGACTCTATTTTCCTAAAATATTTTACTGGCTGTGACACCTAGATTACGAAAAGTAAATTGCATTAGAATGTCAAATTAAAGTCCTCTGCCGTTGTCTTTAAGGGATGATTAAATATATAGAAAATATTAAGTTCTTTGTTCTTTAATTGATTGATTTGAGTTTTTCTGGCGTCCTTGCATCTAAGGTCATTGACGCCGAAATTATGAATTGTTGCGATTTCATAAAATCTGAAATGCAACACTGTCTTTTCAGGTCAATGTGTATCTGAAAAGGAAGAGGAGAGATGTGCACGAGCCATAAAGTGAGGACTGAAGAGGACAGCCCAGGAAATGCTATGTGAAATAGAGAATTTTCATTCAGATGCCAATGAAGTTTCTCCAGAAGTCTCTGTTCAAGAAATTATTCCACAGCCTGAAGAAAGTTCCGAACAAAATAGAATTAACCAATCAGAGGAAGTTGAAGAGCTGAAGAAAAAGATAGAACATTTGGAAAAGACCAATCAAGAACTCCTGAAACTGGTTAGTTTGTAAATGGAAGCGACAGAACCTAAGTTCACATTAACTGAAATAAACAAGTTATTTCAACCTGTGCCAAGTACAACACAGATAAAATCTCTCATAACTAATAATTCTGTCAGTCAATGGAGCGATGAAGACATATCGTTAGCTTTCACTCTCAGAAGCATGAGCACCAAGTGCTATTCATATTTGCGAACTAAAGGAGGATTTCCTCTGCCATCAAAAATTACACTGAATAAACGAGCGCAAAATCTCAAATGTGAGCCGGGTATTTTGCAATCGATTCTGTGACTGATGAAGGAAAAATCAGAAACAATGACGGAAATTGAAAAACTTGCCATTATTTCATTTGATGAAATGAATATTTCTAGTATGTGTAGTTATGACAAAGGGATGGAAGTTTTGTATGAAGCTCATGATAAAGTTCAAGTGGTTATGTTAAGAGGTTTGACGGCAACCTGGAAGCAACTTATATGCTACCGATATGATGACTCTAATGTGCATAAAAAACTGACTGATATAATTGTAAATGTTGAAAAGGCTGGATTTGCCGTTGTGGCAATTGTTCATGATCTCTGACCTACTAATTTGAGGGTTTGGAAAGAATTCGGGATTGATCCCCTTAATCCTGGATAGGTACGCTCCTCGGACACCCCTTTAAGGGTATACTCGGACGCGCGCGACCCCGACGCCAAAAAAAATTCTTGAAAAATCAGTTTTTGCAGTAACCTCCTTTTTTCTTTTGCCAAAAAAAAATTCAATGAATGCTTAAAACAACTGTAAAGATAAATACCACTCATCTGCAGAAAAACTATTTATTATAAATATTTTAAAAAATTAAGTAGGAAAAAAGACCTTACATAAAAATTCATAAAAAAAAAGTTTATACATATATACCCAAATCCTTTTAGGAATTGATTCTTGAATGATTAGGACACATCTTGATGTATTTTGGATGAAGTCAGACCCATGGAGGTGAAGATCTGAAATGAGAAAAAAAAAGTAACTTTTTTTGGCCAAAAAAATTTGTCCAAATTTCATGAATTTTTTTGGGTGCCCAAATGAAATAGGAAGTGGCTATTTTTTTAGGGAATAAACATATGTTATCCTAAAATATAAATATGTAAAAAAATCTTCATTATTTTGTAAATTACATTTATATCAGGGGCCATATCTAAAGGTAATTTTTTGAGTACTTAGAAATTTCGTAAAAAAATACATATATTTAATATATAATATGATATTTATGCAGGTAAAAATATACCAAAATATCACAAATTCTATAGGGAACAAGAATATATATAGATAGGGCAACTTACGCTTCGGATATGTCCACAAAATGGCCGCCAACCACACTGACTCAGACTCCCTAATCTGCCACTTGAAATGTAGGAAGGGTATGTCAATTTCAAGGTGTTATTTACTAATCTAATTATTCTTGGATATGCATAAAAATTGTATGGTGGGTTGCTGGATAATTGTCGATTATTTTACGACTATAAAATTAAAATTCTGACCCAAAAAATGTTTTTTGAAGGGAAATAAAATCGAAAAAAAAATGTAAAACAATATAATATTTTAGCTAAAAAAATTTGATGATATTCAATCAAAAAAGAAGTAAACAAAATTTTCCGACAAATAAACATCTAGAGGAATCATTACTCTGTGATAGTTCCTTAGTACGTAGTAATTTTGAAAGAAATTGGAAAAAACGAAAAAGTGGTAATCGCAGGAAAATCGAAAACATACCTATATATACGCCATATCTGGCTAAAAATAAAGATAGGCATGGGTAGCCAGACCATCTAGAAACACTTTCCAACACTATAAAAATACAAGTTTTGCGACACTACTTGCCAATTCCTTACGGTAACATAACTAAGCAAAAAAATGCAAAACAAATAAAAAGGAGCACTCGCGGAAAAATGGCCAACATTCTAATATACGGCATTTCAGAAAAAAAAAAAATTCAGCCACGTACTAGGCAAACCATCAAGGCACATTTTCCGACAAATACACATCTAAATGAATCATTACTCTGTGATAGTTCCTTAGTACGTAGTAATTTTGAAAGAAATGGGAAAAAACGAAAAAATGGCAATCACAGGAAAATCGAACACATACCTATATATACGCCATATCTGGCTAAAAAAAAGATAGGCATGGGTAGCCAGATCATCTAGAAACACTTTCCAACACTATAAAAATATAAGTTTTGCGACACTACTTGCCAATTCCTTACGGTAACATGACTAAGCAAAAAAATGCAAAACAAATAAAAAGGGGCACTCGCGAAAAAATGGCTAACATTCTAATATGCGGCATTTCAGAAAAAATAAAATTCAGCCACGTGCTAGGCAAACCATCAAGGCACATTTTCCGACAAATAAACATCTAAATGAATCATTACTCTGTGATAGTTCCTTAGTACGTAGTAATTTTGAAAGAAATGGGAAAAAACGAAAAAATGGCAATCACAGGAAAATCGAACACATACCTATATATACGCCATATCTGGCTAAAAAAAAGATAGGCATGGGTAGCCAGATCATCTAGAAACACTTTCCAACACTATAAAAATATAAGTTTTGCGACACTTCTTGCCAATTCCTTACGGTAACATGACTAAGTAAAAAAATGAAAAACAAATAAAAAGGGGCACTCGCGGAAAAATGGCCAACATTTTATTATACACATTTCAGAAAAAAGAATTTCTGCCACGTACTATGCAAACCATCAAGACACATTTTCCGACAAATAAACATCTAAATGAATCATTACTCTGTGATAGTTCCTTAGTACGTAGTAATTTTGAAAGAAATGGGAAAAAACGAAAAAATGGCAATCACAGGAAAATCGAACACATACCTATATATACGCTATATCTGGCTAAAAAAAAAATAGGCATGGGTAGCCAGATCATCTAGAAACACTTTCCAACACTATAAAAATATAAGTTTTGCGACACTACTTGCCAATTCCTTACGGTAACATGACTAAGCAAAAAAATGCAAAACAAATAAAAAGGGACACTCGCGGAAAAATGCCCAACATTCTAATATACGGCATCTCAGATAAAAAAAAAAAAGACATGCACGTGTTAGCCCAACCATCAAGGCACACTTTCTAACACATAAACATGAAAAAAAAATCAATAATATACGGCAATTCCTTACTACGTAGTAAATTTTTACAAATATTGAAAAAAAACAGAAATTGGCAACCGCAGTTAAATACCCAATATACCAATAACTACGTCGTATATGACAAAAACAAAGTCACGCATGGGTAGCCAGATCGTCTAGACACACTTTCCAACACTAAAAAAGCAAAAGTTTTACGACACTATTTGGCAATATCTTACGGAAAAATTACTTGGCAAAAAAATGAAAAAAAATGAAAAAGGGGCACTCGCGGTAAAATGCCCAACATTCTAATATACGGCATCTCAGATAAAAAAAAAAAGACATGCACGTGTTAGCCCAACCATCAAGGCACACTTTCTAACACATAAACATGAAAAAAAAAAATCAATAATATACGGCAATTCCTTACTACGTAGTAAATTTTTACAAATATTGAAAAAAAAAACAGAAATTGGCAACCGCAGGTAAATACCCAATATACCAATAACTACATCGTATCTGACAAAAACAAAGTCACGCATGGGTAGCCAGATCATCTAGACACACTTTCCAACACTAAAAAAGCAAAAGTTTTACGACACTATTTGGCAATATCTTACGGAAAAATGACTTGGCAAAAAAATGAAAAAAAATGAAAAAGGGGCACTCGCGGTTAAATGGTCCTCGTGGTGATTAACGACATTTTAACTAAAAAAAAATCATGCACATGGTAGCCAAACAATCCACCAAGACTTTCCACAACTAATAACCTATACAAGTTGCACCATTCTACGACAATTTCATAATACGTAATAACTTTGATAATTATGCAAATTACCTTAGAAGGGTAAACTCGGTCGCGCTCGACCCCGACGCGTCTCAGAAATCGGGGAAGGAGTACAGCTACAGCAATGCACATCTGGACACTACTAGAGCGTGTAGGCGAGACACCTACTGCAGGTCGATCACCCACAAATTCAGTCACGGGGGTGAGTCACGTAAGAAAAACCTCTTTTTTTTTGATGCTCGGGGTCGCGGACGACCCACCGTACCGTTCCAGGGTTAATCCAGAAAAAAGGTCTTTTTTAAAACCCATGTGCTGACAGAAATGTCTTCATATTTGCTGATGCTCCCCATATGATAAAGTTAATTAGAAATAATTTTCTGAATCACGGTTTTCTTATGGAAAATGGAAATAGCGTATCTGATGCCTGTATCCGTGAAATACTAATGGAAACCGTATCAGAATATCCCTTAGCATATAAAATTAATAAAACA
>NC_090725.1:179590997-179596901 GCF_036898095.1 Palaemon carinicauda
TTCTTATAACTGCTTACTGTCAAACACGTCAGATAAGAGGGTTGCCTTTTCCATTGTACAGTGAGTGACAGCCATTTGTTTAAAGTAAAGGAGAACTGCTAACAAGCACCAAGGAGTACAGATTTAAAGGCACTCCACCATTTATTTTCCTGGGTATTACTAGAAAGGGTTTCTACTGTGGTTAAATTATATTTTTCTTCTGTTGAAGCATAAACTCTTTGAGCAACATTTCTTAGCGGAGTATAATAATTCCAAGGCAAATCTGACCTGTTACTCTTCCAAAGATGATCTCTCTCTCTCTCTCTCTCTCTCTCTCTCTCTCTCTCTCTCTCTCTCTCTCTCTCTCTCTCTCTCTCTCTATATATATATATATATATATATATATATATATATATATATATATATATATATATATGTACACTGTATGTATATAAAAATATTGACAATTTTGCATATTTATACGTGTTTTCATATATATTCATATAAACCATAAATACCTCTTGATATCTGGATTCGCTCTACCTTGGGATCAAAGACCAAACGGAGAATAAACTTTATGATAATAGTTTATGGTCGGCTAGGGAATCGAACCCAGACCCCAAAAAACTGAGGTTCTAGTGATTTAACCACTGAGCCACAAAGAGACCTGGCTCTTTGTGGGTCAGTGCTTAAGTCAATGGAACCTTAGTTTCTTGAGTCCACGTTCGATTCCCTGGCCGACTAGAAATTATTATTATAAAATTGATTCCCCTTTGGGTCTTTGATCATGAGGTAGAGAGATTCCAGATATATATATATATATATATATATATATATATATATATATATATATATATATATATATATATGTATGTATATATATATATATATATATATATATATATATATATATATATATATATATATATATATATGTATATATATATATATATATATATATATATATATATATATATATATATATATATATATATATATATATATATATATACATATATATATATATGTATATATATATATATATATATATATATATATATATATATATATATATATATATATATATATATATATATATATATATATATATATATATGTGTGTGTGTGTGTGGGTGTATGTATGATTAAATGGTACTCAGAATTTTATAAGAATCATAATTACTTTTCTAATGTATTTTAAATATATATTGTCACTACTGTTGATTTCCAATATACCGTCAAATGACATTCAGTTAGTGACAAACCCTGTTTGTGCAAGCATTTCGTGACATAAGATGAACATGCAATCTCACTTCTTACATTAACGTAAACATATCTGTTTTAGTTGAGACATGTGTGTGTGTGTGTTTTTTTTTTTTTTTTTTTTTTTTAAAGAATTAGATCTTTCATTAACTTTGGCAATACATCTAGGACTAACAAAGTCTTCACAACACCATAGACATCGTTTGACTTCCGAGCAATTGGGTAGATGCATTGTAAGGCGTGAATATTGGTCTTCACAACGTCGCATTGCAAATGCAACTAAGGTCAGCCAAACATTGTTAACAGGGCGTGGCATCAAACATTTGGTACGGCAGCATGGTGGTGGTATGTCTTAGGTAGACTACAAAACGACTAGATCAGGCATGACGTCACCCTCTTTGGAAACCTATCTCGTTGCAAAATGACTTGAATGCCTCTGGTGTGAATATATCCCTCCAGGTGATACGGAATCGTCTCCATACTGCTGGTCTCTGCTCCAGGAAGCAATGTGTTCGAATTCCACTGACCGTACATCAAAGTTAGGGACGAATGAATTAGGCACATGATCATCTCACTTTGCCCCATAATGATTGGGCTCCAGTGCTGTTTTCTGATGAGTCCCAATATTGTCTGGATTTCACAGACAGGAGGCAATGGGTATGGCTGAGAGCATGAACTGTTTAATGATGCAAATATCAGTGAACACGACCGTTATGGGAAAGGATCAATCATCATCTGAAACTGAAGAACGGGTCTTCATGTCATGGGGAGAGGCACCAGCGTTTGCTATAGGGATGACATCTTTGATGAGTACACTGGTGCTGTTAGTTCTGACTTCATTTCGATGGAAGATAACATCCATCCCCATCCTGGTAGGGTGGTGAATCACTTCCTAGAACAGGACACAATTGCCCGGATGGAATGGCCTGGACGTTCGCTGGACATAAACCCTAATGAAAATATGTGGAACATGTTGCAGGTTGCCATTTCCGGTCGTGTAGTACATCCAAAGACCCTGGAAGAGCGTGAAAATGCCCCCATAAAAGAAGGGAACAATATTCCAATTCTAGTATCTGGGGTCACGTTGAAAGCATGGCCCTACAATGCCACGCTTTCATTCCAGCAAGGGGAGGACACACCCGCTATTAGAATTAAATTTGGTGCTGAAGAAATCGATAGACAATCGCCTGATTACAATTCATATCCATAGGGGAGAGATTAAATTTACTCTCATTATCAAATTGTAAATAATAAATGGAAAAAAAAAACACTTCAGCTTTCAGTGAATTATTGAATCATATGATAAGTTAGATCTTGCTCCTACTCTTATGCTGGGATCACACATTCACGTATCTTGCTCCCGTTTACTTCCGTAATCCGAAATCGCCCTTTATTCATTTTTGTTTTTTATTCATTTATCTGACGGGGAGAGTATGGTCCTTATGCGGTAGACAATTGCAACGACAGTTTTTTGTAAGTGCGTTTGTGTTTACGTTCAACGTGTGCATGTTCCCGTTAGCAGCCGGTTTGGCGTGCATAGGTGTTACTGTGCGGTCGAACGTTGGAGCTAACCCGGATTCACAACAAAGTTAGAAATACAGTAAGTGCGGTTTTTAGTTGTTATAATTTCCTTTTAAATAAATATCTAGTCTCAATCCACAAGCTGTAATGATTAGTGTAAATACATACACACATTCATACAGCATACATTCTATATATCTATCACAGTTCTAAATTTTTTCTAATGTTTAAATATAACTAAAACACATCTAAAAATTTATGCCAAACGGCAAATAATAAAGAATCTCTCTCTCTCTCTCTCTCTCTCTCTCTCTCTCTCTCTCTCTCTCTCTCTCTCTCTCACACACACACACACACACAAATATAAGTAAAATTAACTTTAAGGAAAAAGGACCAAGGTGTAAACTGTCTTTACTGGTAATGACTTATGCTTTCTGATTACCTGTCATAGAACATAATCTCTTTGCACCTGCGTGTCAAGCGATTAAATACCTATAGTGAAGTGGAGGAAAAGCGTTGAACTATAGTATAATCTGTCTTTACTGCTAATGACTAAAGTTTTCTGATTATTTTGTCAAGGAGTTAGAAAATTTCGTAGGATATTTTGATGACTGCTCCCTCTTTTAGAGACATGCTAATTCGTTCATTATTAACCAAGGTAAAAGAGTTATCAACCATGACGGGCAGGAAAGCCTCTCTGTACGAAATAATACCATATAATTATACAGGAGACGGAGACTCTTGACCAATGGCCAGTATTTGACCCAAACTTTATTTCAATTTGAACGAACTCCTGTGTATTGAATATTTCACGAAATATACTTAAAAGATTCATTCCATATGTTTTCATGGTTACTTGCAATATGTATTTACTTCTACTTATTTTTATGTAATTTTACTCTGGTATTTTAAGTATCATTACTTTTAATACGATATTGACTGGTATTGTAATTTATTTGAAATGTTTAATCTCATCCGGTGGTATTGTTACTTTCATTATGGATTGACTTTAACTCCTTAATATAATAATATAAACAGTAGCACAGCCAACAAACAGGAAAACAAATTCGTTTTGGAAAAATACACGCTTTTGTGAAAAAAAATATATACAACATACAAAAATATACGCTGGGTCACAGAACAAGTGAATTGAATTATCTTGCCGTCCTTGAGAAACCACTTGGTGTTGCCAGATGTACCCAGTCGAACTTACTAATGAAAGTTTTACCCACCATAAACGTACCATGTTTATGTCTGATATAAAGGCTATAAACGTCTGACCTACATGCTACCGTCAGCAGGCCGTCAAACCCACCAAATCAGTATACTCATGCATGTACGGGCTTGAGCCCCGACCGTGATTTGTATCCAATCGCATAACGGACGGTATGTGCGTCACTCAAAAAAACATGGTGTCACACGCCAGACGTACCAACAATCCCGGTTTTGCTTCGCAATCACTAAAGTTTGACGCGTTTAATTGCCAACTACCATTAAATATTCCTACGGGAGAAAACGAGAGCTAAATACGGGAATGTGTGATCTCAGCATTATTCTATGTTTTTGAGCATTTACGGTTGATATATACCGCTCTCCGATACATATATACTATATGATATATATATATATATATATACATATATATACATATATATATATATATATATATATATATATATATATATATATATATATATATATATATATATATATATATATATATATATATATATATTTTTGTGTGTGTCTGTGTGTGTATGTGGGTGTTTGTGTGTGTGTGTCTGCGTATGTATGTGAGTCTGTGTGTGTGTGTATTTGTGTGTGAGCGAATGTTTGTATGTGCATGTGCTTGGATGTCTATGTATTCCACTGAGTTTGTAGAGAAGTACTATATTCTGGACGAATGTCATTATTCTATACTATTATAGGACTAGAAAAGACCACTTGATACTACATTAGATTAGTTTTAATATCTTTGAATACCACACGTAAATACAAATTACTAATACCAAAATAGATAAAGGTTTTTGAGGCCATCACTATTCTGGAGAATTTCTTATAATTGAAAATCATATCACGTAAAGATGAATTTTCCATTAATCCTAATACCATGCTATTCTTCGAGATATAGTATTTATCATTTATAATTGTACTCCTTAATTACAACTTCTCTTCTATTGAGATAGTGTTTATTTTAGTATTTATCAGCGGCGCGATTCCTTTGATTAAAACAATTCTTCCGTATTTTATATTTCAAATCTGGATCAATTCAAATAAACGTTCAACTCTTCCTTTGTGATATTCATTAACAGTCAGAGACACACGCATATATATATATATATATATATATATATATATATATATATATATATATATATATATATATCAACACAACATCCTGTTCATATAGAAATAAATTTCTACCTCAAACTTGGGATCGATCGCTGGTCCCTTCTAATGAAAGTCCAGGTCGATACCAACCATCCCACGAGAAGCCATATAAGAAGTCGGAACCTAACTGCTAATCTGCAGATCAGGATTTACCTGGCAAGACATCAGCGAGTTTTTCCTGACTTCTTGGCCCACCACGTGACACAATTGATAGTAATTCATTCAAATTACTCCTAATGAGTCCATATTGATTCATTAGGGGTAATTTGAATGAATAACGTGGTGGGCCGGGAAGTCGGGGAAAACTCGCTGGTAAGAGATTGATGTCTCGCCAGGTAAATCCTGAACTGCAGATTAGCAGTTGGGTTCCGACTTCTTATATGGCCTCTCGTGGAATGGTTGGTATCGACCTGGCCTTTCATTAGAAGGGACGTGCGATCGATCCCAAGTATGAGGTAGAAATTTATTTCTATGTATATATATATATATATATATATATATATATATATATATATATATATATATATATATATATATATATATATATATATATATATATAAATATATATATATATATATATATATATATATATATATATATATATATATATATATATATATATATATATATATATATATATATATATATATATATATATATATATATATATATATATATATATATATATATATATATATATATATATATATATATATATATATATATATATATATAAGAAAGGTAAAGGG
>NC_090725.1:179597401-179604901 GCF_036898095.1 Palaemon carinicauda
ATATATATATATATATATATATATATATATATATATATATATATATATATATATATATATATATATATATATATATATATATATATATATATATATATATATATATATATATATATATATATATATATATATATATATATATATATATATATATATATATATATATATAGAAAGGTAAAGGGAGAGACTAACCATTAAAATATTCTTTGACTTTGGTTTAGATAGATCATCATAATATCAGCTACTCGTTGTAACCTACAACTAAGAAAATCCTTTTGTAGTAATATGTAAAGCATAACTAGCATAACATAAGCATTTCAAAACTTACAATGTGGCTGTGAATTTTTCCTTGAAAATTATTATTACGGAAATTTTCCCCTTGCCCGAAATATCAAAAAATACACCTGACTGGAGTGATTACTCACTGATTCTACAAAGCATTGATTACTATCATAATTTGATTCCTTTTCATGATTTAAAATGCAATATAGTCTAATAAAAGAATATATCTAGATCGTAACGTAAACTGAATCTCTCCGTATCGGACAATATTTTTGCGAAATAAACCAAGTTTTATTTTGCACTTTTATTCTTTTTTATTAGGAATTACCATTCCCTTAATTTCAACTTACATTTTTGTCTTAGCTTTTATCATGACGCATTTACACCTACGACTATTCGTTCTCCACTTACAAAAACATACACAAATACAATACACGCACACTGAATATTCTGAAAATTGCAAGGACATACTCTGTGAGAAAGGCTTCTGGCACAGAAGATAGTGCTATCGTAATTTATATCCCATTTATATTAGGCTCAAAGAAATTTATATGGACACGGGTGTCCCTTTGGAACATGCAATCATCCACTACACTAAGGGAATTGGAATTAGAGTTTTGCATCTACACTTAACAGTTTTTTTTTTTCTAACTCCCAAAATAGAAGCCGTAAGCTATCATTAACAGATCTATATAATTTTATAATTTAGGTTTTTGTGCCAATTAATAATTGTGATTAAACTACTGTATATGCTTACGACAAATAATAAAATTAATACATCTGCACTACTACAATCTGTTAATAACCATGTTCTTTTTTTATAAAGTAGCTATTCAAACTAATGTTATATGAACGGTAGTTAATTAATCTGCTACTTGAAATACATTATTTCATCTGAGGATTACGCCGCGAGCTTTACGAACACTGTTCACATAAATATATCTTAACTGGAAGCGTTGGCTGTGATAAAAAAATATTTCAATAATAAGATTTCCCAATTGAAACGATTGGATCACTTTTTAATGTAATCCGTTCCATTTTCGGTTCTAAATTTATTTCTCTAGTCTTTGTTTTACCCTATGATATGATGAACAACTATTATCTGGATTGGAGGACATACATTGATGTACCTCCATGGGTCCAAAACAAAACTATAAAAACACGAGGATGGAAAATGAATGCAAGATAAGGCCAGAAGTCAAGGTGTGTGTTTTTTTAACACCGTAAAATGTTAGCCAGAATATTGGTAAAATATCAGTGAAGAAAATTTCTGGTTCCATATGGCGGATGATGCAGAGATATTTGTAAAAATTGGCTGGAATAACCTTTGTGAAAGCATAAGGGTAGTAGAATGGATTAAGCAGGCGCATCTGTTCTGTTAACCAAAAAAAAAAAAAAGTTTTCCACATAAATATAAGTAAAAATTATAAAATCATTAAAAAGATGGATGAATAAAGGGACTAACCAATCGTTGTAAAGAATCGACTTTAGATGTCGATAAAGATAAACAGGTAAACGAGAGAAAAGGAGAGGAATTATTTCATTACTGGTATATACGAGAGAGAGAGAGAGAGAGAGAGAGAGAGAGAGAGAGAGAGAGAGAGAGAGAGAGAGAGAGAGAGAGAGAATAATATTCAGTTTAAAGTAAAGACCGAAAGGCAGGTACGGAATGAAGGAAAGGGTTAGGCCGTGTCCAACAGGGCTTGCGGATGAATTGCGACAGAATATGGAACAATATTCAATAAATATTCTCATTAATCGTGATTCATGCTGAAATAAGTTAGCCAACATCCGCAATGCATCCGCACCGGTTGCTTCTGACGCTTCCAGGATTTTGAATTGTTCAAAATTTTGGTTGCGGTTGGTTCGCAATACATTCGAATTTGATACTCAATACATTTTTAATTCAGAGGCAATACACTTGCAGTTATCAGCTATGTTTGGTCTTTGGCAACTCATGGGTAATTGCGTGTTGGTAACGGAATGGGACCGTATGTATCGTTTATGTATACCGATTGTATAACGTACCTAACACATCCATGCTATGAATTACCATGAATTATAAGAATGCATTCCAGATACATAGCTTTTAATTTGGGAACCAATAGCCATTGGATAACGGTAACCCAATATTATATATAAAAGTGAGCCAGAACTGGACTCACGTCAATTGTTATTCAACGTAACGTATTTGCAAAAGGGGATGCAAACATCGTGTAATTTTCTCAGATGTATTTCCATAGCCGTCCCGGATGGAACTAGCTTAGCCTGTCTAGTCATGAAAATATCGATTATATTTTCATCGTCCATTAAATAATAACATTAAATAGACTTCATTCTAATATTATTTTCAAGATAAGATACGCAACTTCCTCATTCAGAAGTCTATTGAAAATCTTTTATATTTTTAAGCCCTTGACTTAGCGTACAACAACTATCGTCAAGAAACTTACACTCTCTAATAAAAAGTGAAACAAAATCTGAATGTCTCTATAACTATGGACTATTAAATGGAGATGACGTCTATAAACTTCTGGCTTTTCGAATTGGGAGAAAATTGGGTTCTCATGACACATCTTAAGAAAACCTACAAAATGATTAAAGAATTCAGTTTTTATTATTATTATTATTATTATTATTATTATTATTATTATTATTATTATTATTATTATTATTATTATCATTATTATTATTATTATTATTATTATTACAGGCTAAGGTACAACTCTAGTTGGAAAAGCAGGATGCTATAAGCCCAAGGGCTCCGACATGGCAATATAGCCCAGTGAGGAAAGGAAACAAGGAAATAAATTAGCCACAAGAGAAGTAATGAATAATTAAAATAGAATAATTAAAGAACAATAACAATATTAAAATAGATCTTTTATATATGAACTATAGATACTTAAAAAAAGCAAGACGGAAAGAAATATGATAGTAGTGTGCCTAATTTTACTCTCAAGGAAGAGAACTCTACCCCGAGAAAGTGGAAGAAGACTATGGTACAGAGGCTATGTTTGAGGGTTAATGTTATCCTCTATTAGAAAAAAAAACACCTTGTTGGTGTTATATCAAGAAAATTCTTAATAAATACATTGCCAACGCAATAACATCCAAATTCAATTTGGATATTTACATTAATGAAGTAAGGCTATTATCAAGTTATTAGGGCAACGCTGCTTTTTTAACGATTACACGCCCTCATTTTTCCAAATAAGAATAGTTCAAAAGTCCCTCCTATTCACAGGTATACCAAAAAGACATGAAAACCAGTCAATCCCGAAAGCAAAAATCAGTATTCTTACAGCATGAAAGCTTGTGAGGAAATTTAGATATGTGCAATGAAAATTTGATGGGTTAAATTCTATGAATGGAAAGTGACTTGGTATGTATATTTTCATTATATCTATTCTAATTTGTGCTGCAAAGAATGCAGGGATGGTATTGCATTGAAAAATGACAGATATAGAATTTGTAATAGAGGATGATGACATTGTTATCACTTTTCTTATTATGAATGTTACAATAAAATAACTGGTACGGAGATGAAGTTACCGTGCGTATATATCACGATTCATACAATAAACACACACGCACACACATACATATATATATATATATATATATATATATATATATATATATATATATATATATGTGTGTGTGTGTGTATAAATATATACATATATATGTATATATATATATATCTATATATATAGGTATAAATATATACATATATATAATTATATATATATATATATATATTATGTAATATATATATATATATATATATATATATATATATATATTATGTAATATATATATATATATATATATATATATATATATATACTGTATATATATACATACATATATATATATATATATATATATATATATATATATATATATATATATGATACACAACATAATTGTGAAAGTTTGGAATACACGTATATGTATATATATATATATATATATATATATATATATATATATATATATATATATATATATATATATACTATGTATATATATATATATATATATATATATATATATATATATATATATATATATATATATATATATGTGTGTATATTCTTACAAAGCTGGTCTAGTATGAAGGAAATATTTTATTCCTGTATTTCATTTGTGTATGTAAGAGGTATATAATCAGCTAATAAGATTTTCGTCGTTCATTCAATTGCATTTTTCATTTAAGTCAGTATATGTAAATATAGGCTATTTTCAAGAATTAACTTTTTATTTCTCGTATTTTGCTATGATGTAATCTCTTTAAGTATGATGTACGAACCATCCGAGGTTTGAAAACGAGACATTTATAATTTTTTTATGTCCTCATGAGGCATTGCATCACATTATATTTCCACGTGGTTGGAATGGTCTTGAAAACCCTAGAGTTAGCTTTATCCTTTTTTTTTATTGTTTCAAGGAGATAGGTGGGAGGAGTTAGCTGGGAGAGTGTTGCCTTGTAAACGAGGTTAGATATCCTGTTTGATAGACTTAGTTGGCAACTTTGGCGCTGCTAGAGCCTGCCCCATAGCCACGAGAATAATCTAGAAGTTTTCAAGTAAATATATATGTGCCGCCAGGAAATCATGAGGGGTAGAAGAGATCCAGCCTATACCTCTCGAAGAGCTAAAGTTCACCTCTCTCTCATGTGAGGTGTGTTCAAACGTTGATAAAGTTATTAATTAATATTTCAAGCATAATGTATTAATATGATTACGTGTTTAACAAAAAAATTGTAAATGACCTTGCGAGATTTAAGTGAAAACAGTGAAGTGTATATAATTTTGTTTAACTGTTTGATCAACTCCTGTGAACTTAAAAATAATGTAAGTGTATCAGTTACTTTCGTTTAGTATTTAGTATTTAATCATTAATTATCGAGATTGAATTTTTATGTAAAATATAATTTACAGTGAAACAAGTGGTTATATCATTTTCAGAGTGTAATATCTTCTTGTCGTGGTCTAAGTTTTTTTCTTTAGATTTAATATTTCGAGTGATTCATTTTGGTGAAAATTTTTTAGTATTAATATTGTGAATTTTTTATAGAATAGATTTATTTTTGTAAAATGCGTATTATTTCGATCACCAGTATTTTTTACTGAGCTCTCTCGTAATCCCTGACTAAGAATCAAAGTAAGAAGTTGTTTTTAATAGTTAAAGTAATCAATAACTCAGTTTTGCTTTAAGTGTATTTAAGAGACCTTTGGATATTCAGTGTTTTTTATATATTGCCATCTTGGAGTTATATAATTTTCTCGGAGCTTGGATATTATTTTTTTTTTTCAAGAGTAAAAGATTTATGTAAAAATAAAAAGGTGAGTTTAGAACTAGGGAGGTTATGCAATTTCCCAGGCGTATTATATAATATATTTTAGATCCACAGACCTGGGACCCTACTATATATTTTTGGTGCCCAGATCCTTGGGATATAGTGAGTCTGTTTTAAATATCGGGGATAACTTGGCCGTGTTTTCATTAAAGGTTTGAACAATTTAGTGTTGATAGGATGCTGTGTATTGTTTGGATATAATTTCTTGAAGTTATAATTCTTTTTTTTTTCTCTTTCTTTTTTAAGTACAAGATGGCACTGCTAAGTATCCAAGAATTTTTGGAAAACCCAAATGTCAGAAGCTAATGTAGGTTAAGCATTCTGGCTTCTATTTTAAAAGTATGTGGTGGCCAGGAAACAAGTGGGATGATTAAAGCTCAAATCAACTGTGTAGCCTTAGAAGTGTTGATAAACTCGTGAAAGTTATTGGAAGGAAATATTGTAGCAGTTCCTGAACTGTTGGAGGAAGCTGAAGTCAATTAGTAAAACAAAGAACCTGTTGACCCATAAACTAAATGCTTGAAAGCATAAGGTGATGTAGAGGCTGAGATTCGACGAATTGGGGCGGGAAATGGAAGCAACACGGGTAGAAAGAGAGAGAAGACATGGAAGCAAGACGGGAAGAAAGAGAGGCAGAAGGTCCCGGAGAGATCCCAAGACATGCGAGGGAAATGGAAGCAAGATCAGAAGAAAAAGAGAGAAAAAGAGAAGACAGGAAGGCAGAGGGATAAAAGAAGCAAGACACGCAAGGGAATTGAAGCTGTTGACTGCCCGTGCAAAGTCGGCAACGCAGACAGAGTTGACCCCTTCTTTGCACGATCCTATGTTTAATGTGATGAACGCCCAGAGGTTATTTCCAAAGTTCACAGAAGTTCCCGATGAATTCTTCAATCATTTTGAAACGGTCGCTTCGACGATGGAATGGCCAGAAGATAAATGGTCTGAGTTATTGTAGAGTGTCTTGATTGGCAAAGTACACAGTGCATATCTTTCCTTGTCTCACGACCAGAGAAAGGAGTATCAAGAAGTGATGAGGAGCGTATTACAAGTGTATCAGAAGACCCCTGAATATTTTATTGAAAGATTCCAAACTTTGCAGAAGGACAAAAAAAATTACTTTCTCGGATTACGATTATAAGGTATGACGATGTTTCAAGAGATGGATAGAGGCTGCTAAAAGGAGAGGGTTGGCTGATTTAGAAGAAATAATATTGCTGAAACAATATCTACGAGGAATTCCAGAACATAATCGTACGTACTTGAGAGAGAGAGAGAGAGAGAGAGAGAGGTGAAGAAACTTGATAAAGCGGCTTCGCTGAGTGAAGATTATAATATTATCAGTCGTAAACCCTCCGCGGGTATGAGGTTTCAACTGTCGTTCCGACCAAATGTCAAGTATTCTCTAAACCATGGAAATCAGTTCAGTAGTAACTATGTGAACAAGTTCAATAGTTACAGCGGAAGTAATACTGGTATTGTTCCAAAGCACAGTGCAATAGTACCAGAGCAACAATCGTCAAATCATCCTCCTTCAAGTATCATGAAAGACCTGCAGATGGTTAATATTGTATGTTTTAGGCAAGGAATGTTGGTCGAACAACCAAAAGCAATCGTCCAAGTGGTTAAGGATAATACCAAAGACAAAGAAATAATTGGCAAAGGAACAAGAGGAAAATAAACTATTTAACGTTTACACGACGAACAGGACAACCCCAAACAGCGTGAATATTTATGAAGGTTTGCTTGCAGCAAAAGATGGGAGTGAGCAAACCTCAGTCAAGATATTTCGAGACACAGGTTGTAGCCATAGTGTGGTGACACGAGGTGTACACCCGTTGGTGGAACAGTCT
>NC_090725.1:179609901-179614901 GCF_036898095.1 Palaemon carinicauda
TCTCCTTTGCTAGGTTAGGGGTGGACACAGGAAGCTTTGCTTCCCTAGTCCGTGTCGGAAGGATTCTGATGATTCCTTCCTCTAGTGGCCTAGCAGACTGTCCGGTGTCGTTTTTTCTCGGGCTGGAGAATGAGTTTCTCGGTTGCCCGACGAAATAACTTCACCTAACTTTGTTCTGGTTGGGAGGAGGATAGCAAACATTGCCAGTCTTCCTCCCTAATAGACAACTCTTGGTTAGGATGAGCTCCCTAACTGCTGAGTGTGTCTTTAGGACCCTTATCCCTTCCCCACCTCTCTTTCTTTTATTTTCCTGGCCATAGTCCTTCTTCCGTACCTAGCATAGGTTAGGATGGAGGACCGGCTCAGCTCTCTGCCATCCGGCATTACGTGCCGGCCGGCAGAGACCCTTTGTTCTTTGCAGAGTGAACCCCAGACCTCCCTTGGTCTCTCTTCCATGTCTGCCGGTAGAGCCCGGCAGGCTGTGGATTCTTTGGAAGCCTGAATGCTACATTCTCCCCTTCCATAAGTTCACTCTTTCTGGATGGAAGGTCGTATGGCATGCCGCCTTATATCCTTACATCCATACTGTTTCTCTGACTATTGTGTTGCACCCCTATCCCGGCTGCCGGCTTGAATGCCGACAGCCGGACAGGTAGAGGTTCTCTGGTTCTTGGCTACTGTCGGCGGGCATGGTTTTATTACCTTTGCCGGCCGGCAGTGAAATCACAGCCCGAATCTGCTGGCCGCTACTATTAGCAGCCGGCAGCCGGGTTTTATTGTTTTCAGCCGTCGGCTTGCAATGATTGCCGGCTGGCACACAGTCGCGAATCAGAGGGCTGCCGCCTATTAGTTAAAGATAGTATATCTTTGATCTATAAAGGGGTAGTTGCCGGCCGGCACAATAGCATGCGATGTACAGTAGTTGCTATATTCGTAGTGTAGTACACACTGCATTAGTAGAAACTGCTGTACAGAGTTTGTGATAACACTAAAGTTCTTCATCATACTTAATGTTATCTTGTACAGCCTTTTGTTGAGACCGAACTTTATATAGAAAGTGAGTTCTTTCTGTATTCTTTCAATCCCGTATATTAAAACTACACCTTAAATTTCCGTTTAGGAAATTACATAAGGTATTCTAGTATAGAATTAACCTTAGTTTTAATATTTTGGGAGGTTACGGCAATTGACTGGACAGGAAATACAAGTATGTGTCTTTCCTTCTTTCTTTTATAGCTTTTCTATATAAGCTAAATGTTTCATTATAAGTGAAAAGCCTTCACTTGATACTCATGGATTTTTCTTCTCTTTACAGGAGGACCATCCGAAGTGCGGGAGTGTGTTCTGTAATGTCCCTAGTAAGTACTTCTGTGGACATCAATATTGTAGGAGGCATGCAGCATGCGCAGCCTCCAGATGTGATCTCCGGTATTGGGACCCTCAGGTTTGTACAGTATTTTCTAACCTGATTGGCCCAATAAGGATTCCTACCCGGACTGTTATGTCCGCCTTAGGAAGGAGCCAGCCTCAAAGGAGGAGACTGAGCCGAAGGAGGTCATAGTTTTGGACCATAGTAAAGCTCAGGCATTACTATCGAGCTCGATGAAAGAGAGGGGCTTCACGAACTCAAAGGTGCCAGCCTTGAGTAAGAAGCTTCCCTCTTTTGTGGCCTCTCCTACCAGAGCCTTTCCCTTCGTAGAAAAGGGATATAAGGCACCCTTAAAGGCGGTGGAGGCAGGGAAACCATGCCCCTCCTTGGAGGAGTGCAAGCCGTTATCTCTGACCTTGCCCTGGGACCAAGAAGACTGGAAGGACGTACACCTTACCTTCTCAGTCAGGAAGCTGGAAGCTGATATTGCTGAACGTCGGTTCGGTGAGGAACTCCCTAAGCTGTTGGAGCTTCTCTTGCGCAGGGAGCAAGAGACGAAGGAAAGACTTGCGGCATCGATGTCGTTGCAAACGACATTAGAAATAATGGCAAGTGACCCCAAGATCCAGGACATGTTCATGGTAGTGGCCAAAACTCATCTGGCCACAGTTACGAAATATCTCTATAGCTTTATTAAAGCTAGGAGAGCCTGTAGAGAGTTCGTGTTCACCTCTTGTATCTGGGGTAAAGACCTCTTTCCCAATGATGTGGTTAAAGAGGTAGTAGACAAGGCCGCCACAGAGAATAGGAACCTTCTCAAAAAGTGGGGCTTAGATCTTAAGAGGAAGTCTTCTCAGGATGAGGGTCCCCAACCCAAGAGGAAGACAAAAAGGCCTAGGCCATCTTCTCGGCCGGCTATGCCTTAACGACAGCAACAACAGCAACAACTTCCTGTGACTGCGGTGCCTCAGATAATGGCACAACCTCCAACCACGTACCAACTGGTACCTCAACAAGTGACGACTCAGTCGCCAGTTTTTAACCCAGCCTTCGAAAGGCAGACTTCTTCCTTTCGTTCGAGGGCTAGAGGAACAACTAGAGGTTCTTCTAGACGCCCTTCAAGAGGAAGGGGATCTAGGGGAGGACGCGGTCAAGGAGGCAAGCCTCAGGTCCACAACAGCAGAAGTGAGATGCTTCCAGTAGGAGGGAGGCTACAGCTATTTAGGGATCGCTGGACCTTCGATCCCTGGGCCCACAGCCTAATAAAGAATGGACTAGGTTGGAGTTGGAGCAACCCTCCACCTCAGTTTCCTCAATTCTCCCAACACTCAACCCCCGTTCTGGAAGAATACGTCCGAGAGCTCTTAGACAAAAGAGTGATACGGAAAGTTAAGTCCATCAAATTTCAAGGGAGGCTGTTTTGTGTTCCAAAGAAGGACTCAGAAAAATTCAGAGTCATTCTTGACTTGTCGCCACTCAACAAGTTCATAATGAACTATAAGTTCAGAATGCTCACACTTCAACACATAAGGACCCTACTGCCCAAGAGGGCATATACTGTCTCTATAGACCTGTCTGACGATTATTGGCATGTTCCAATTCATCGCCACCTCTCCTCCTACCTAGGCTTCAAGTTACATAGAAAACTTTACGCCTTCAGAGCCATGCCTTTCGGGCTAAACATAGCCCCAAGGATTTTCACGAAGCTCGCAAACGCAGCCGTCCGTCAATCACGCCTAAAGGGGGTCCAAGTAGTAGCCTACTTGGACGACTGGCTGGTGTGGGCAGCATCCAGGACAGAATGCATGCAAGATTCTAAGAGAGTGATCCAGTTCCTGGAACATCTGGGATTCAAGATCAATATCAAAAAGTCTCGACTTTTTCCAGCTCAAAAATTTCAGTGGTTGGGAATCCATTGGAATTTGGAGTCACATCGACTTTCCATTCCTGGGAAGAAGAGGAAGGAAATAGCAGGATCTGTCAAGAGACTGCTGAAATCCAAACGGATATCAAGACGCAAACAGGAGAGAGTGCTGGGCTCTCTACAGTTTGCTTCAATAACAGATCCAGTGCTAAGAGCACAGCTAAAGGATGCAACCGCAGTCTGGAGGAAATACGCATCAAACTCGCAAAGAGATCTAATTAGACCTCTACCGACTCGACTGCGATTGCTTCTTAAGCCATGGTCCAATGCCAAGCAACTGAATAAATCAATACTTCTTCAACCTCCTCCCCCGTCAGTAACTATCCACACAGACGCTTCAAAGGAAGGCTGGGGAGGTCACTCTCATCAGAAGAGAGTCCAAGGAGCTTGGTCTAATCTCTTCAAGTCATTTCACATCAACTTTCTAGAAGCCATGGCAGTGCTTCTGACTTTAAAGAAGGTATCTCCTCGCCACTCGGCCCACATAAGACTGGTTCTAGACAGCGAGGTGATAGTGAGATGTCTGAATCGACAAGGGCCGAGGTCACCTCAAATCAACTAAATGATGTTGGCCATTTTTCGTTTGGCAGAAAGGAAAAAATGGCACCTGTCAGCAGTTCGCATTCAAGGGTTCCGCAATGTGACAGCAGACACTCTATCCAGGTTTACACCAATAGAGTTAGAATGGTCCCTTGACGCAGGATCGTTCTCCTTCATCTCGAGTCAAGTCCCGGAGCTGCAGATAGACCTCTTTGCGACGAAAGACAACAAGAAAATGGATCGTTATGTGTCCCCATAGAGGATCCGCTAGCAGAGGCCGTGGACGCTATGTCCATAGACTGGAACAGATGGTCCGGTATTTATCTGTTCCCTCCGCGCAACCTCCTTTTGAAGGTCCTTGACAAGCTGAGATCCTTCAAAGGGAAGTCGGCAATAGTGGCCCACAAGTGGCCAAATAGCGTGTGGTTCCCTCTGGCATTGGAACTACGCCTAAAATTTGTTCCGCTACCGGATCCATCCCTGTCTCAGCGAGTACAGAAGTCGACTGTCTTCGCTTCATTGCAGAAAACCAGAAACCTACATCTCATGATTTTCTCTCCCTAGTTTCTTACCAAGAACATGCTACCCAGCATCAGGTGGGGTCCCAAGAGAATCTGCCCTTTGAAGGAAGATGTATCTCTATGTCCAGTGGGGTGCCTAAAGGTCTATCTTCATAGAATTTCAGACTTTATGGGAGGTCAGCTGTTCAGAGGAGAAACCTCGGGCTCAAGGTTTTCTATTACTAAGTGCAAAACTCACCTGTGTTATTCGCAAATCGTTCCTGACAGTACACCCGCTAGTCATGATCTGAGAGGAGTTGCTTCTTCCATAAAATTTCTTTATTTATATGGACCTTGAACATCTTTGTTCATACACCAGCTGGTGGTCATCCAAGGTGTTTTTTATGCACTATGCAAAGCAAGTGGAGCAGCTCAAGTAATCTGTGGTAGCAGCAGGTAGAATCCTTTAACCTTCTGTTTTAACTCTGCGAGAAACAATGTAAATAATTTGGGACGAATAATTAAGAGGGTGGGTGTGTAGTCACTGTGTGTACTACACACTGAGCGATAGGCCACGAAAGTGTCCTTACGAACTGCTCCATTGACGTTGGTGAACTATAGCATAATACGGACACTTCTGCTAAGCGTTTCTTACGCTAGTGTAATT
>NC_090725.1:179629901-179632401 GCF_036898095.1 Palaemon carinicauda
CGGCTTGGTTGTGTTTATTCTCCATGAAAAATGTTACATTGCTGAGGTTTGGCATTCGCATCCTGTCTATGATATGACTATGACATTTCTCACACTTCTCCTACTTCCACAGAGACCTGTAGGTCATGTGTTTTAAACAAGTAATATCTATATATTACATTAGCTTGGTCAGCTACCTCAATTTTTGAAAATTTAACAATATGGCAAAACATGTTTACTAGGAGTGTGACTGGATATATGTATATATATATATTTTTTTTAACTTTACCCATAAGCAAATGAGGATGAATGTTCAAATAGGCACATTAAAAAAAATAGTAATGCATACTTAAGAAATATTGCCAAAACAAAGAAAAAATGCATGATAAATACAGATCATATATATGGTACATTGCTAGCAAACGATTTTATGGTACCAAAAAAAAAAATACTGATATACATATGATTCAGTAACTTTGTTAAAGAATAGTTGTTACCTTTGTCAAAAATATAGATTATTACAATACGGTAACTAATAAAAATATTTGTTACCTTGGTAAAGATATAATTTTAGTGCACAAACACGAATTCCTGGTACGTACACGTACCACGGTTTCGTACACACACACACACACACACACATATATATATATATATATATATATACATATATATATATATATATATATAGGGCTTATATATTTTATTAGATACCCATAGATTCTTTATTTTAGCATTTAGGCTTATATATTTCATTAGGTGCCCAAAAAATAATTTTATTTCTTAAATGTTTTTTAAAAATGTTTTTAAAATGTTTTTTAAAATGCAAATGTTCTATAGTCTCTTCAACTAGATATTACTAGCGTACTAACTGCTTTTCGTGCACAACACTTTTCCAAGACAATTTTACTCCTTTGAACGAATGAAGGGGCCAGTTTCAAACGGCTTTAAATTGAATGAAATAAGGAGTTTTGTCTGGACATGTCCAAACATTCTGTTTGAGCTCCAATTTATTATTCTTTAACCTACGCCAAACAATTATGTTAACGTCGATAAATATCATCACCGTAACGCTGATTACTGCTAGTAACACGTAGAAACGACGTTCTGCATAAGTCGGTGTCGGGTGGTCCATCTCGGTCAATTTCATCAACCGCTTAGCCACACGTGCATTGTATGGGAGAGGTAAAGATGGAATTGTAGTCGACCACGTGAAGTTCGCGAAGTAGGCCCGTTCTCTGATGATAGTCTTGATTCCATGAACCATGTAATTCGGGGACGTACCGATACAACCATCTGATGCAACGAAGATTTGGGAATAGGACGTGGATCCGTCCGGGCATGATACATTGAAGCCGGCCTTGTCGTATCGTATCCACGAGCCGTTGTTCAGTCTGCAACTGAACTTATTATCGTCAAAGGGATAAAGCTTTTCCAGACAATTTTCATATGTATGGGAGAGAGCACCGTCTAGCACTATACCTAACTCGCATGAATCCATTGAGTTTTTATGGAATTCAAAGGAGTCAGCTGTACATATTTTTTTATCCATTGCATCTGAACAGTGAGTTAATTGATTTAAGTCTTTAATGACCGTATATGTTTCCTTGTCTGGGGAAATCAATACGTGTCCTGTCAAACTGGATATTACTGGATTTGAGTGATTCATCATGAAAGTCGGAAATGGTGATATCCTGTAAGATTGCCAGGCATCGGAAGAATCAAAGGGAATTGTAATCATAATCCTGTGATTTTCAACGCTTACTGTAATTAGGCTGTAATAAAATTCTAATATAGTGCGTCTAACAAAGGAACATAACCTAATTTCTCCCGTCCGTTCTCCATAATTAACGTTAAGTCTCTTATTGGCAACAAATGCGGTGACAGTACACCTTTAGTCGCTAACGTGATAGCTTCCACATAGTCTTTTGATTTCTCAATGAAATGTGCAATTATGTTAAACATAGATCTATTTTTGAATCATAATACGTTAACGTTGCCAACAAATCTTGTACTTCCATAATCTGACTGATATTATTAGAATGTTCGTTTACCAAACTCATAATTTGATTGATTGAAGCTAACTGATTCCTTAGTTCTGACATAATCAATTCATTTTCATGAGTCAAAAGGTCAATTTTCTTATTTTGATTACTAATCTTAAGACGATTGGAAATTCCTAAGCCTAAACTTGCAATAGAACCAAAGATGTTTAGTGCAGCAAAAATAAACGGGTTACGTTTCTCAAGATTATCGTGTCCTACTGTAAACATCAAAAGGTCACGAGACAAAGATTCTGCCTCGTAAGTCTTATTTTGCAAGTCGTCGGATAGCATCTCTGCAACTTTTAGTGTCGATGCAAGCGAACTCTCTGTATTGAAAGGAAAGTGTCTTCTATGAATTTCATTTAATGAAACAGCAAACGTTGAAATGGCGCTCTTTAAGCTAGTGACGTCATTCTCTAGGAGAAAAATTGCTTGCATACGTACTTCAACAACTACGTTACTTGATGTAATAAAAA
>NC_090725.1:179634901-179639901 GCF_036898095.1 Palaemon carinicauda
TTTTAGCTCCTGTCTCACAGTGAAATTAGAGTAATTTATTGTGACTAGGAGCTATGCCTGTTACCGGAGGCGCTATGGGCGCTGTCGTCCATTAGGCATGTGTTATTTAGTTAGAGAACGACATTCCCGGTTTAAATAGCATTAATAATTAATTTAATTATGGAAGCTATTTAGGCATTTTATACTTGTAAAGATATTTATATGCAAAATTGTCCTTTTCTCTGTCGATCGTATATGTCAGAGTTTCGGTGATATAGGTAACCGAGATCTCGTCTTGCCTAAGTAACCTAACCTAGGCAACATATACTTTCGACTTTTCCCGGTTACCCTCATGTATTAGTTATCAATTCATCGGAGATTGATATCTCCTAGAATTATTATATAACCGATGCCCGTCTCAAATAGAGATTTAAGGGTAATCTCTCTTCCCTCTGAGTGTAGCCTTAGGCTACAACCCTAGTGGGTCGTGCCTCGAGTTTTAATTCAAGCATGACTAGCCTAGGGTTTTCTGGCTCTTCCCTTAACTGCAGATGGCAAGTTTTGTGATTCGTTCAGAATATACACAGTAATAGGTAGCCTTCACTCCATGCTGTCTCTCTCTCTGTTAGCTAGCATGCTGGATATGCCGGCAGGAGCTAGCTATGCCGGCTATATACCGGCTGAATTACAGTATATGTTTATGCAGGTAGTCAGTATATTTGCAGTATAGGATATACTGCAGATAGAAAAACTACTGTATATATTATACTAGTAGTTATTTTCCAATATATTTTGGGTATCCTTTCCCGGGTGTTTGCTGAGACCAATCCTATATTGAAAGAATAGAATTCCTTCAATATTCTGATTAGAAATTAGTTTTCATATTACCGTACAATATTAAATATTTTAAAGGGTTGGTGGTATTACACTTCTAACCCTTAAAGGGTAGAACCCTTATCCTTGAGTTTCCCTGATCGGGAAATTCTATGTTTTAATATTGTAAGGGAGGCCACAGCAAATAGTTTGGGTAGGATACACAAATATATGTCTTTTATTCTTCCTAGTCCAGTTGGCGTCATGCTGGCTGGACCGTACGGTCAGATGCTTTGCCACAAAGACAGCATAATGGCTAAACTACATTATATATAGTCATGCAGTAGCCAGTAATTTGCAATATAGTATATACTGCAAACAGAAAACAATAGTATGATCATACAGTAGTTATTTCCAACGTATCTTGGGTACCCTTGTGCGGGCTTCTGCTGGTACAGTTCCTATATTGAAAGAATAAAATTCCTTCAATACTCTGATTAGAAATCAGTCATCCTTACCCCACAGTGTTAAGAATAAAAAGGGGCAGTGACTTATACACTTCTCTACCCCTAGAGGTTAGAACCCTTTATTGGAATTCCCTTGATAGAGGAATCTCCTTATTGTTAATACTGAGGGGAGGTAACGGCATTTGCTTGCAGGGGATACAAAAGTATGTCTCCCACTATCTCTTCTAGCTTACTATCCTAAGTTATTGGTTAAAAGATGACTTCTATATATTGCTTATCAGTGAGATAATCAATTGTATACCCATTCTGCTTTCCTTTCTTTACAGGAGGAACCCCAGATGACATGTGTTGCAGTCTTCTGCAATATCAAGAGTAAGTGTTTTCACGGTCATAATATTTGCAGGTTTCATGCCCCGTGCAATATCATTTCCGAATCCTTGCATTATTGGAACCCGCAAGTGTGCAATGTATGTCGGACCTTAATGTCCAAGGGTTTCGAGTATCCCAAGTCGATAGAGTCTAGGGATGCAGCTCGTAACAAACTACACAATTGGGTGAGAGGCTTCCAGAAAATCTCTCCGGGACCATACCTACCTAATGATAGGATGCGTAACCTACTATTCCCGAAAGCAAGTAAGGAAATAGTGGTGCCACAGGCACGATTCACACCTCCCTGCAGCTGGGTAGCCTTTTGGGAGGAGGGCTCTAGAGCCAGTGACATCGACATCTTCACCCCTTACCCCTCTATTAAATGGATTGGATCAATTCTGGGTCCAAATGAAAGGTCTAATAGAAAACCTTCACAAACAAAATGAAAAGGGGTCATACAAACGACCTAGAGACCAAGACCTTCCGACATGCTCAAAAACTAATCCCTGGAGATTTGCGGAGCTTATGCCGATTTTAAATGGCAAACTCTACATCTCGGAGAAGATGGGTGCTGTTCCTTTGGACAAAATCCAATTTTGGCCAAGCTTTGATGCTTTCCCTAATTGCTTCATTCGTCTGAGACATGAACCAACGTCAAGGAAAGATACGGAAATGAAGGAGGTCATGATTCTTGACCATGATAAGGCACAGGCTATTTTGTCAAGTAGCCTGAGGAAGGCGGGTTACTTGGTGTTGTAAGTAGGCACACTAGGTAACAAACACCCTTCCTTTATTGCTCCTGCTTTAATTTCATTCCCCTTTACGTGGAAAGCATTTAAATCTGTTGCTAAGGCAGTGGAGGCAGGTAGACCTTGACTTGCACTCGAGGAGCGCAAGCCTCTGTCACTAGCCTTTCCCAGGCAGGAGAAGGATTGGAAGGATGTCTACTTAACCTTTTCAGTAGGAAGACTAGACGCAGATGTTGCTAGTCGACAGTTTAGTGAGAATCTTCCTAAACTATTGGAGTTTCTTTTGTATAACGAACAAGAGACAAAAGAGAGACCTGTGTTCAACCCACCAAACTACCCCAGACATGCTCATGGTTTTGGCCAAAATGCATATGGCCACCTTAGTAAAAGACCTTTATGCCTTTATGAAGGGTAGGAAAGCCTGTAGAGAGTTTGTGTTCGCTGCCGCGACAGTGAAACATGAAACTAGGAAGCTGATATCTTCCAACATCTGGGGTAGAGACCTATTTCCAAATGAGATAGTTAGAAAGATGATTAAGGAGGCCACCACGGAGAACGTAGGGCTTCTCCAAAATTGGGGCATCCTTTCAAAGAGAAAGTCTTCCACAGTTGAGGGTCCCCAACCTAAAAGGAAGACGGAAAAGTCTAATCGTTTTCCTCGGGATGTTCAACAACATCCCACAGTCACAAGGACAGTGGTGCCACAGGCAAACGGTCGGATATGTGAACCTTCTGATTATGCAAAGCAAACAGACGCTTCTGGTAGGAGGGAGGTTCCTTCAGGATTGCTGGACCTTCGATCCTTGGGTCTAAGGCCTATTCAAGATGGGAAGTAGACATGCCTCCACCATCATTTCCTCAACTCTACCTACACTCCAAAATCCTTCTGGAAGAGTTTTCCTTCGAGCTCTAGAGCATACAGGCGGTGAGGAAAGCACAGTCCATCGAATTCCAGGGAAGGCTGTTTGGTGTTCACGAGAAGGACTCAGGAAAACTCAGTGTCTCTCTGAACTTGTTGCCACTAAACAAGTTCAAATAAAACAGCAAGTTCAGAATCTTAATCCTTCTGAACATAAGGACCCTATTTCAAGAAGGGGTGTTCGTAGTCTTGTCATACCTAAAAGATGTCCATTGACAACTTCCAGTCAGTCACTCCCTTCCCTCCTACCTAGGATTCAAGTTACAGAGGATAATGAATGTCCTAGGAAAGATACTTATCGGACTAAACATAGTCCTGAGCATCTTCACGGGATTAGCGGACACAGTCACGCAAAAAAACAAGCCCAGAAATGGTTCAGGCAACTATGTGCCTGGACGAAAGGCTGGGCTGGGCAGCACCCGGAGGGGCTGGTCTATGATCATCCAAGGAAGTGATTCGGTTCCCGGAACATCGAGAATGCAAGATAAGCTTCAAGAAGTCCCAATTCTCTCCACCTCAAAGGCTTCAATGGCTAAAAAACCATTGAAACCTGTGGTCACACCAACTCTCCTTTCCCTTGGGAAGGTGAAAGGAGATCGCAGGGTCGGTCAAGAGACTAAGGTAATCAGTCAGGATTCCAGGACTCTAACAGTGAAAAGTTCAGTACTTTCTCCAGTTTGCAATACTGACAGACCCAGTGCTAAGAGCACAACTGATAGATGAGTTAAGAGTCTGGAAAAGATACGCATCAGACTCTCGAAGAGATCTAAAAGGACCGATAGTGGTCTTTCCTTAATCGCTTCTCTTACTATGGTCAAAGGCAAAAAGCCTATTGATGACCATGTTGGTTCTGTCATGGAGGGAGAAACTCTCTCCACACAAATCAGACCTCCTCGGGTTGATCTGGGACATCGAAGCGATAATGAGACGTCAAAACCGACAAGGCTAGAGAACGTCTCATACAGGCTAGGTGACGTTAACCATCCCTTACCTAAAGGGATGGCATCTATCAGCAGTTCACGTACAATTGATCCGCAATATGACAGCGGATGCTCTACTTGGGCTCAAGCCGGTAGAGTTGGAATGGTCCACGAACGCAGACCTATTCTTTCCCAGATGGGAACAAGTCCTAGAACTGCAGATCAACCTCTTCGTCATGAGCGTCATCAGTAAACTACCTCGATAAGTAGCCCCATACGAGGATCCTCTAGTGGAGATAACAGACATTATGTCTCTAGTATAGAAGGGATGGGCTCAGGAATTCCTGGTCATCCCATCCAATCTCCTACTGAAGGTCCTCAACATACTGAGATCCTTCAAGGGAGGAGTGGCTCTGTGGACTCCCAAGTAGCCTAAGAGCAATCTGTTCCCTTTGGTGAAGGATCGGAAGCTGAGGCTGGCCCTAGTTCTTAACCAACGGCTATCTCAGAAGGTTCAGAAGTTAATTGCCTTCGATTTATCACAGAGAGCCCAAACCTTTCATTTCATGATTTTCTTGCCCTAGCGGTTAGGAAAAGATTTGGGATCTCAGAAGGCAATATAGATTTCCTTGAAGAATACAAGTCCAAGTCAACTAGAAGACAATATGAGTCATCTTGGAAGAAGTGGGTTGCTTTTGTAAAAGCAAAAGGACCGAAAGAAATTTCAATGAACTTCTGTCTGTCCTTCTTTGTCCAACTTCATAATCATGGTTTGGCAGCCAAC
>NC_090725.1:179647401-179677401 GCF_036898095.1 Palaemon carinicauda
ACTTTGAACTTGAAAATAGAAAATTCCAGGCTTGTGAAAAAAAAGTCTAACGTTCTCATGAATCGTGTATGTCTCTGCAACGTCCGTCTTACACTAACTATTTACCATTTGGGTTATAATTTTTTACATCTGATATAATTTCAAGATAATATGAAACAAATCTTCATAATCTACCAAACTTCCACCCTCGTGTTTCAATTTTGCAAAATTTTAAAGTCGCCTAAATGAAAAATTTAATCTACATTTTTGATACACGCCTCTTTATTTCAAAATTTGTTTCACATATGCTTTCACAAACTGATATAAATTGTGTTTAGTATAACAAGAAATGTATAATTATATCACAAAGTAGATTCTAGTGTTTAAAAAAAGATTTACGATTACTTTCTTATTTACTGAAATGTATCCTAATGCACGTTGAATCTAGGAAAATGTACTTGGCCGTTTGCTGTTATTTAACTTGGGCTGATTATTCCACTGCTTCTAGATCTGTTTAATCTCTATCATTATTACATGCGCTGTGGTAATGATGAAAGAACACTACCACCGTGCGTCCTGCGTGTCGTAGAAAGCGACTAAAACGGCAGCTGCTGCCTTGCTGTTTAACTTTTTAGCAAAAGGCTAGTCCAACTGCCAATAATTCTGGAAATGGCTACCTTGTTGTAGAACTCTTTAGCCAAAGGTTAGGCCCACTGCATATAACTGTGGTTAATAACTACGATGGCATGCGGTCGTAAATCCCTCTTCCAAATTGTTAATCATGGCTGATGATATTAGAAATGTGGATACGGCCAAGTGCCCCCTTTAAGCGACACTCGTCAGGATACCCCAATTAACTGGCGGGATAAATGGACAAGTTGTACCACAGGGTTCACGGATGACCAAAGAAGCTAGTGACAGAATGGAAGCTCAGAACAGTTACTTGGAATGTCGGTACACTGATGGGAAGATTAAGGGAGATAGTGGATATGATGGGGAGGAGGGTAGATATCCTCTGTGTGCAGGAGACAAAAGGGAAAGGAAATACAACTTGAGAGATGGGAAATGTGTATCAGCTCTATTAAAGCGGGTCACAAGAGAGAAGAAATGGAGTTGGGGTCATAATAGAGATTAACTGGAAGGAAAAGTGGTAAAAGTAAACATAATAAATTATAGGATTTTATCAGGTAGTAAATATAATTTCAGCATAAGCCCTTCAGCCAGGTTGCCAAGAACAAGAAAAAAAAATCATTTAGACATGGGTTTGGGCAGCCATTAGAACAGTGAAAGAGGAGGAGAAGCTAATTATAGGAACAGACATGAATGGCAGAGTGGGGAAGAAAAGGGATGGATATGAGGAGGTACTTGGAGGAAATGGGTTCAGAATTAGAAATGGAGATGGGAAGTATATATTGAGGATGGCTAAGAGCTGTGTATGAGCATCTTATTTCAGAATCTGGGTAAATACCTGAGTGAAATATATTATATCTGGGTTAAGAGAACTGACAAAAAAAAAAAAAAATGATGAACTGTGAAGGTATTTTTTGGGAGGCTTGTGTTGAACAACATAAATTGGTAGTGATGGATTTTAAAATGAGAGGTAAAAAACCAAAGAAGAGGAAGAGGAGATCTAGAATTAAGGTTTGGATCCTTACAGGAGAGAAGGGTAAACAATTTAGGAGAGAGAGAGAGAGAGAGAGAGAGAGAGAGAGAGAGAGAGAGAGAGAGAGAGAGAGAGAGAGAGAGAGAGAGAGAGAGATGGAGATGCCGGAAAAGATTGAACTTAAATTAGACAGGGTAACATAGTGGCAAATGTCTGGGTGGGTATGAAAGAAATATGTGTAGGGGAAAGAGAGGAATAGGTGGGAAGAACTAGCAGGTATGGCGTGTCGAAAGAGGACAGTGGTATGGGACAGGGGTGCAAGAGTCAGATAAAAGAAAATCATAAACATTTAAGTACTGGAAAGTAAGGCATTCACAGGTTACAGAGGAATGATACAAATTAGAGGACGAAAGATTCTGGAAAGAAAGAAAATAAAGCTATTGGAAGATGTAGAGAGATTGAATGAAAGGCTAGGAACAATAGAAGGAGAAAATCATAGCTAAAAGATTTCAAACTTGAGGAAAAGACAAGGACAGGATTGGGGGCAACTGGATAGAGATGTAAAAATATTACTTAGTAATGCAGGCATTAAGAGGAGAAGGAGAGAATATTTTGAATACTGAAAATGAGAGTGAGGAGCTGAAGCACAGAGGGAAATAAAACTAATAGAGCATAGTTTGAAAGTTTTTGAGAGGGTCTAGATGAGAGATTGTAAAGATTGGGAAACAGCAGTATGGATTCACGAAGGGGAGAGGGACTGTGGATGCCATCTCTATAGTAAGGCAGTTACAGGAAAAAAGGCTACAGGAAAACCAGAGGCTCTTCTGTTCTAATGTTGATCTAGAAAAGACTTATGATAGAATACTAAGAGAAGTGATTTTTTGGTACTTAGGGAAGAGCAATACCATGGATCCTTTTGTCAAAATGGTAAATATAATGTACAAAAGATCAAGGATGAAAGTAATAATAACTACTGGTGAAAGGGAAATGTTTGAAGTTATTGTTGGAATACACCAGGGTCAGCATTAAATCCGTTTTTATTTGTTGTGATCATGGATGTTTGAAGTGAAAAGATCTGAAATGAAGAGCTGTGGGAGTTGCTATATGGATATGATTCGATGATTACCGCTGAAAATGAGGAAGACTTACAGAGTGGGGTTGTAGAGATGGGAGGCTTGATAGTAAATGTAGATCAAACGAAATGTTTGGTAAACAGTAAGGAAGGTATGGACAGGATAACTAAGCATGAAAAAAGATGCTCGTATATAAGCAAGTGGAACAATTTAGATACTTAGGATATACTATACGTCAAGAGGGAGGAAGTAAGGCTGAAGTTAAGAAAAGGATAAAAGCAGGCTTGGGGGCTTGGAATGACGTAGAAAGAGTGGTATGTGACAAGAAAATATCATTGAAGCTAAAAGTCAAGATATATAACAGTGTTAAGACTATTGTTAATGTATGAATCGGAAACATGAGCTCTAAAGATTAAAATAGGAAGCTAAACATAGAGAACAGAGATGAGAAAGATGAGATGCATTATTTGAATAGCACTGCTTGGAAGATTGGAAAAAATTGAAATAAGAAAGATGGCAGTGTAGTAAAGATCGCGGAGGTGATAAGTGTCACAACTGAGATGATTTGGGAACGTGTTGAGAAAGGATGATGGGAAGTGAATGAGGAAGGCTTGGGAAGAAATTCTTAGGGGGAGAAGATCAAGAAGGAGGCAGAGAATTAGATGGTGGGATTAAAAAATAATATATGGAGAGAAGAGGTGGTACATCAGATCACCGACTCCTTAATGTAAGGATAACGATGGTAAAAAATAAAGATTACTAATTGCATGCTTAGTGAAAATATTTGGATTAATTAGTAAGTTTTAATTTACATTATCTATAATTATCTGATATAGAATGATTTAATTTTGTGTTGCTTTTTGTCATTCATCATTAACTTACCAAGCACCTCTTCGCCACAATAAAAGAAAGAGTATAGTACTCTTCAGTAACATTTTTTTTGCTCAATAATAATAATAATAATAATAATAATAATAATAATAATAATAATAATAATAATAATAATAATAATAATAATAATAATAATAATTATTATTATTATTATTATTATTATTATTATTATTATTATTATTATTAACAGCAGTCTGCAGAGACTGGTGGTTCTTAGTGTGGGGTTCCAGGTTGCATCTAAATTCCTTAAGATTCTACCACTTTCCACACTAGGTTATGTGCATTTTCAAGAAGGACTTTCTTTTGCCCCTACCTTATCACGACTCCTTTCCAGTGACCTAGGTATGGTCTATATTTCTCCTATGAATATTGGAATCACTTCTTCAGACCTATTCCATAGCCTTCTCAATTCAATTCGAAATTCCTGATATATTTCTATTTCTTCTTCCACCACTGAGTCCTAGGGTACTGCGACATCTATGAGTGATAATTTTTTTTCGTGGTCTTGTCGACCAGATGGATGTCTGGTTGATGCTTGCATCTCCCTGTCCTTCCTTATACTGTAGTCCCAGAGTAGCTAATCCTGATAATTTTCTACGACAGATTGAGGTTGGTGTTAGTAACCCCTGCTGCTGCATTGCATTTTATTTTTTCTACAGAGACTCCAGTGGAGCGCTTCAGCCACTGGTGATGTGATCTATGGTTTCTTCTTCTCCTTCTTCTTTTTCCCTGCTTATTATTATTATTATTATTATTATTATTATTATTATTATTATTATTATTATTATTATTATTATTATTATTATTACCTCAGCCCACAAGGTTATGTTTTCGAGTTAGTTTATTTTTTTGTTTATTTGCCTAAGTGCCTGTAGACAGGATTATGTCAAAGCTGGTCAACGGATTTGGAAGTAATTTTCACCACATATAGATCTTAGTTCATAGACAACTCCATTGAATTTTGGAGGTGGTCTGGATTTGCATTTTTCACAATTTTAAAAATTACATACAAACAACTTGGTGGATTTTGATGAAATTTCCACCATGGACGACTCCATTAACCTTTTGAAGATGAGCAGGCACTGGATCGGGATTATTTGCGCACAGGTAGACCTTAGGCCATAGACTTCATTAAAGTTTGGACATGATCCGGATCCAGTTTTGAATTTTTCGCCATTTATGTCAACGTTATCCTTTGGCAGTGGTCAGAAATCTATGATTGCTCTCGTTATTATCATTATTGATACCGAACATAACATGGCATAAAGTCTATAATTGAGGGGTGTATTCCGTTATTAATCCTTTTTCTTTTTTTTCAATTGTTAACATAACAGTAGGCTTGAAATGCTCCTCCAACTTTATGCGCACGCTCTCTCTCTCTCTCTCTCTCTCTCTCTCTCTCTCTCTCTCTCTCTCTCTCTCTCTCTCTCTCTCTCATAGAACATTCCCATCTGCTTACGTAAGAAAGGGAGCAAACACACTTGTGTACGCAGTATTTCCTTGGTCAATAAGTTTTTAATCACCGAAGGGAAACAAGGCGAGTTCAGAAACACGACTTTGAGTTTCTGCATCTTAATGTAAGCCTTTTGCTATTTCCATAGAATTGGTAAAATGCTTTAATTTACTTTTAATAACTTTTTCTTGATAACGGATATCTTTGGCCCTGGATAGACTTGTTATCTCATTCAATTATCTTAACAATGGTCTCGCCTTTTCTTTCCTGATCCACAATTCTGTTGAAATTTAGTGTTTATGCTTTTCCTTTGATTTAATTACCATATGTCTCGTTTTATTCATTCCTGTGTTACCTATCTGTTGAAATTATTAATGTACCTTTGTTTTCATACTAAGGTTTATTTTAGTTTTATATAATATATGCTTTCTCTGACTCTTTTCCACACTGGTCACTGATCTATTCCTCTCTTGGGGAAATTAGCCTTGTAGAATTCTGGTTTTACAAAAATATTTGTCTTTGCTGATAATGATAATAATCTCCCCTATATAATAAAGAGTAAATGTCTGGATATACCTCCATATATATGTATATATATATACTGTATATATACTGTATATATATATATATATATATATATACTGTATATATATATATATATATATATATATATATATATATATATATATATATATATATATATACTGTATATATATATATATATATATATATATATATATATATATATATATATATCTGTGTATATATATATATATATATATATATATATATATATATACTGTATATATATATATATATATATATATATATATATATATATATATATATATATCTGTATATATATATATATATATATATATATATATATATATATGTATATATATATATATATATATATATATATATATATATATATATATATATATATCCAATTACGCTCAGCAGCATTATCAGACGTATAACTACTCTGTCTCACCACGTCCTTCGGGTAGGGGTAGAGGGAGAAGTCATATCCGAGTTGCTGTATTTTTTAACAGGTCGCGCATAATAATAATAATAATAATAATAATAATAATAATAATAATAATAATTCTGATTTCGAAAACAGTCACAGAACGATAATTCTAGTTTCTTATAGTGGGGCAGATAAGTGAAACAATCGTTCATTTGATGATACAAGCATGAAATTTGGCATAATTATTTATTTTGCATTAGATTTTGAAAAAAAAAGTGTTAGCCACTTGAAATTCCAATATGGCGGCCATATGGTCCTCTTTAAGGTAGAATATTGCAGTACTACGTGCCATTAAAGTTCTTACTCAGATACTTGATGAGTTCTCTTTGTCTGGGTTTGATGTGGGAACACCACTAATCATTCTGAGGGTCCAATATGGCAGCCATTTTACAAGATGGCCGCCAAATGACGTCATTTACTACATATGCCAATGTCTAAGAGTCCATATTTCAAACAATACTCACCCTACTCTGGCCAAAAGTCCATTCATTGTTCATCAGTTTTTTTTCCTAGGAATTCTGGCAAGGGCAACTACAGAGTAGTGTACAGAATAGTCCATTCTTTACACCCTTGCACCTTCCACCACACTCTGTCTTGCATCCACACTTTGTCAGTTCACGGCAGCTCTTGGAAATGGGTTCCAGCATTATCCATACAACTTCCCAGTCATCACCATTTTTTGACCATCCCCACTTGGAAGGACACTGAGGTTCTGGCTGACGATTAACACACTGCCCCCATATATGACCTGCTTGGTAGGCTGCTCGTTTGGCATGTTCCTTCAGTACACTTTTTGTTGGTGGAATCATGTCATTTGACCTCTGCTTTCGCGCAAAGAGATCAAGCCTTGCCTCGTCTACAGAAGATGTTGTACTCGACCGGTCATACATAAAAACCACATATTTCTCCAGAACATGTAGATCAGACTCCTCAATCTCAGATGGCCTGCGGCTAAGTTTTGCAAAGGTGGCAGAGGCATCATTGAAGACATCCCATGTCTGCCATGCTGTCTTTTTCCCTTTGCCATTGAAACCTGACACAACGTCACACCCAGTAAAGGCATGGAAGAATAGCATCCCGTTGGTCTTCTCTGATCCTAAGATGGACACCAGGTCATGAATAGGAATCTATCTAGTGTGCTCACCTTTTCCAAATCTAATCCACATTTGCTCCAGGCCGATTGCTTTGAGAGAAGGCATCTGTGATATGGCAATCACAATGACGTCTGTGTCGTTTGCGTCGATCATAACAGATTTGTAGCCTTCCGTAGCTGCATGCCAGGCATGTAAGAATATACATGTGTTTAGCCTCCTCATGTGTACAGGGAGCCAATTCCTCTAGGCTCATGTTGGTGTAACTGGCACTCGTAAGGGCATCTTCTTCCTTCGTCACAATGACTACATTTTCCGTAGTCATTTTAGCTACTGCATCAGCAAGAAAGTGGAAGAGCTCTGTCTTGTTAGCCCTGTTGCGGAGGAAACTCTTCCAGTTTATAGGCGTTTTACTCTTTTCAGTAACTCTCCTCCTGATAGCTTTTCCTCTTTTTGATCTAGCTTCTGACTTCAGACTTGACTTATGATATACATCAAAGATGATGTCTTTTCTCTTGTGTTTTCTACTGTACATTTCTATTTTGGGGAGGATGTCCTTCGTGGCATATTCTTCAAACGTCTTTGATGTCTTTGGTACAGCTGCATTTACCAGTGATGAAACATCCACAATGAGGACATCCGAGTCTGGCTTTGACTCAGGTAGTCTCACTTTCACCAGGAGAACATCCACCAAATCAGCCTTAGTACATGCACGTAGGTTACCTTTCTTGCTGAGTGAAGGTGGGTAAGGCTGGTTCTCATGTCTGAAAAATTCTTGTAGGTCACATCCTCTTGTTTGACAGGAGATAAACAGGCGAGAAAACAGTTGACAATCTTCCTTAAGTACTTTAGTCTCAGATACTTTGGATGACTCTGGCCCAGTTTTGAAGAACCCAGTATTGTTCTTTTTGATTGGCTTGTAGAAGAAATCTCTATCAGACTGCAACTTCTCCATGAATGTTTCGAACTGTTCTTTTCCTCTCTCATGATGCATTGCAACTAGTTGAGCAGCAGAAGGATCTACTGTGTCATTTGTATCCAGCTTTAAAAGATCATCTGTCTCTTCTGCAAATGGATTGCCCATTTCCTCTAGCACTAGGGTGAGTTTGTGTACTTTTTCCAGGAACGTCTTCTGAGTACTTGGCGACTGATCATGGTGATGACTTGATTTCTTTACATCTTTACTCCTGAATGCTGTTTCGTAATTTGATACCAATCGGCTTATTTCTGGTCCAGCAACCATCCATCTTCGAAGAGCAGACGGATCCTCTGTCAGGCCAATAGCTACCCCGTCTCCTTTGATGAGTGCATTATTTTGTTCATGGGCTTGGTCAATAGCCATTGATGAGAAGCTCCTCTCTGATTTGTGAACAACGAAATTCCCCTCATGGGATTCTCTGGCAACCTCTGGGTGTTGGCTCTCTAGTCTTAGCAATCACCCCTGCCACGAGAAGGCTAGGGTGGGACTTGACTGCCAAAGGCTTTGTGGTTCGCAAGCCGTTGGGGTATTTTTTAGATAAAAAGAGTTCATCCTTTTTACCACCCTGCCATTAGCAGTCCTTTTAAGGGGCAACAATGAATTATTTATCTACTATTTATTATTATACTTTATTAGTTTATCATTTTTACTAACATTTATTAATCTTCTACTCTATTTATCAACTGAGGACTTATAGGCAGAAAGCAATGGTATTTATGACTGTTTATTAATGCTTCTTGATGCTGTAAAGGTATAAATAGTATTTATTTGTGCAGGAAATCTACCTTATTCACCAGAGATTCACCAAAGAAGGCAAATATATCAATAATTTTGCACCAAGATGTGAAACATTGAGCGCTTTTATGGTTTAACATTGTTTTTCCATTAACTGGCGGCCATCTTGGAAATAATGGCCGCCCTCTTGGAATTCTTGATGGCTAGCACTTTTTTCTTAAAACATGACCTACATAGCACAGTCACACCAAATTTCATGCTTGTATCACCAAATGAATGATTCTAGTTAAAATCACACTTTGGCTGCTCCACTATTATGCTTCAAACGCAAGTGGATCTGAAGTGATGGTTTTTAATTGCGTGGATTCTATGAAAAAACTGATTACTCCTGCTTTTAGTGGGTCTTCACGAAAAGGAGAATGCTCAACTTTGCTGACCAAACTTCGTGTGATACAGCAAATGCAAAACGCTTCCTAAATATGAATTTGTGGTTAGAAAATTGCAATGTCGCTATAAAGTCCTGTTTATTTTTACCTTGGCCGCACTTCTGCTCTGTCAAGTGTGTATCGATTTGAATGAGGCGTACTTATTTAACTGATCGATGATAATGAATGAGCGTTTGCCTTTTCTCAACAGACCTTAATGTCAGTGACACTTCAATGACCTATATTATATTTGGTTCATATTAAAATAGGACTTCTTTGAAATGTCCAGTAATATTCTAAATACTACCACAGTTAATATTTTATAAACAGCTCTTCGTTTCCTGGTATCTTAATGACATGTGTTAGTTTTATTCTGTAATATAAGTGGAAATTATCAAGATTATCAATCATCAAAAAATCCTGTTACCCTTGTTTTGAAATGACTTACCTAATTTTCAGATTTAGAGAGAAGCTAGGCTTGTAGCAAAGATGCCTGTATGTACGCAGGCATGTTGACGATGTTAGTTTCAGGTCGTTCAGAGAGGAAACCAAGTTTTTTTTTTTATAACCCCCCCTCCCTTGTTCAACCTATCTTGACAGTGTTTGCTTTCCCACCATTTAAAGAACCTCCTAATTACTGTACAAGAAGAGGAGAGCTGCAGGACAGCATTATTTTGCAGTAAATGGAGAGCGTGCTCTTGTAAACAAATTTCAATATAAGAACCCATCATAATAGTGCATGACTGTTGGCAAGAATTTTTATTTTTTCTGTTCTTTTGTGAGAGCTTCCATTTTCACTAGAATTCTCCTTAATAGAATGTCCATCATAGTACAGGCCTTTTAGTTGGCGTTGATATTTGTGAGAGATGTTTGTATATTGCTATAATTATATTCAGTAAATAAAATTCCCCACCTAGCCTTTAGTAGCATTTTGGGAATAAAGAAAAATGGCTTTGTCATCTTGCATGGTCCACAAATGAAATGCTTAGTTACAGAAGCGCTGATCTTATTCTAATTAAAATAAAGAAGGCAATACTTAACTTATGCTGGTGCATATTTGTAGTTCTGTTACAGCGTTTGTTAAGACGTTAAATCACGTATCCTTCAATGAAAGTATTTAGTAAAGACGTTAGCTTTACTTAAATCGAGGTTTTTAACTTACACAATGGCTGCGAAACTATGTACCGTCTTTTTAATTTGTAGAACATATAACCAGGTAATATTATGAATAGTCAAAAGTTCTTGATTTTAAATGTCAAAGATATTTTTTTATCATATCACTATTGTTTTGAAATTCTGTACGTGCATAACTTTGCTGCTGCAAATCATAATACCTCTTGATTACAAAATTCAGACATTTAATGAGAAAAATCAGACACTGGCTTTATAAAAAGTATAAGTTCTTTCATGAATCCCTCATCAAAATATAATCTGGTTCTATTACTAAGCTTGTAAGTCATTTTTCTCTCTCTCTCTCTCTCTCTCTCTCTCTCTCTCTCTCTCTCTCTCTCTCTCTCTCTCTCTCTCAATTACGCACACTTATCAACCAAACACATACTCACACGCATAAGTACGTGAACACTAATAACGACAATAAACTGCTTTTGTCTTACATATAGATGATATTTCTATAACTATTTCCATTGCTTTATCAAGTCATAGGAAGTAGCCGAAAGTCAAACATACATGCACTACTTACAAACACCTGCACAGTTTATGATATAGGACAGATATATTCATATCAAAACATGGGAATAATATCGAATCGAGTTGCAATATAATTCAACAAATTGATAATGTATAGTCATATATATATATATATATATATATATATATATATATATATATATATATATATATACACATATATATATATGTATATATATATATATATATATATATATATATATATATATATATCTATATATATATATATATATATATATATATATATATATATAAATATATATATATATATATATATATATATATATATATATATATATACATATATGTATATTTATATATATATATGTATATATATATATATATTTATATATATATATATATATATATATATATATATATATATATATATATATATATATATATATATATATATATATATATATATATAAAGAGAGCGAGAGAGAGAGAGAGAGAGAGAGAGAGAGAGAGAGAGAGAGAGAGAGAGAGAGAGAGAGAGAGAGAGAGAGAGAGGGGGTAATGTGAGAAAATAAAAATAGGTCATAGTAAAAGAGCATATACCCGATGATAAAAAGTATTAATCCAAGGTATACGCACCGTATGTGTGAATAGTTAGGATACATATACATGCAATGTCAATGAAAATGTAAAGAATGAGATACAGAAATCAATGATTTGGCTTCTTTCCAATCGATATATCATTAGTAGATAAAAGGGTGGGCACATAAAAATTTTTCTTTTATTGGTTCTAAAGGATATGTTAAATCGTTAAATCTTGGTTCAACGTTGATATACATGAACCTAAATCATCTTAGTTAATGTCATGAATGAAATCCACAAAAGAAGAAGTAAAATATCTCAAGTACCGCAAGCTTATATAAAACCGATTATTGCCTCGACGGGAGAACCAAAAAGCACAGGTTTTCCAAGATTATTTCTTCAATACACTGCTCATCAAATATCGATATTAGCACTAATCAGACTCGAAATATCTGTTAAGTTTAGCCGATTACATCCATAAATTCTCGAAGAATTTACATTTAAAACAATTACCATCGGAAGAAGGAATTCCAGTTACATCAGGGGAGACAATAAACCATCTCCAACTTTCTCAAAGAAAAATAAATCTTTCGATAAAGCAGCTGATGGAAAATCATTACGTTTGTGATGAAGAGCTATCTCTTTATATACATCCTCCTGTGATTGAAGAGAGAGATAGAGAGCCTTACCTTATTGCCTTATTCTATGTTTGGGTTTCCCCAGGTCCCTCAGTGTATATTCACCAGAGAGTTGCTGATGCATATTCTGGAGTATTTTGCATCTTCCAGTCTTGGATGCTCTGGGATGCATCTTAGATATTTATCGAGCTTATTCTTAAACACATCTACGCTCACTCATGATAAACAGCGCATTAAATAGTCGCTGCATTAATGTCCTGTGCGCCTTTCTTAGTTTTCCTGGTATAGTTTTTGGCACTATCAATCTACCTCGGCTTGCTCTTTCTGATATTTTTAGTTCCATGATGTTTTTAGTAATTCCTTCTATTTGCTTCTATGCTTGTATTATCATGTAGCGTTCTCTTCTCCTTTCTAGACTGTATAGTTTTAAAAATTGTAGTCTTTCCCAGTAGTCAAGGTCCTTAACTTCTATTCTAGCAGTATAGGACCTTTGTACATACTCTATTTGTGCAATATCCTTTTGGTAGTGTGGGTACCATATCACACTGCAGAACTTGAGTGTTCTACGTACAAAAGTTTTGTAAAGCATAATCATGTGTTCAGCTTTTCTTGTTTTAAAGTGTCTGAATAACATTCCCATTTTTGCTTTACATTTAGCCAACAGTGTTGCTATTTGGTCGTTGCATAACATATTCCTATTTAACATTACACCAAGGTCTTTAATTGCTTCCTTGTTTGTGATTGTCTCGTTATTAGGTCCCTTGTATGCATATACCATTCTTACTCTGTTTCCATAACTTATTGATTTGAATTTATCGGAGTTAAATACCATCCTATTTATCTCCGCCCATTCATATATTTTGTTTAGATCTCTTTGTAGTGAGTTCCTATCTTCATAACAAGTAATTTCTCTACTTATTATTATGTCATCGGCGAAACTTCTCACTACAGAGTTTTTAACATTACAGTCTATGTCTGAGATCATAATAACAAACAGCAGTGCAGCTAATACCGTACCTTGTGGAACGCCAGATATTACCTGATCTTCATCTGATTTCTCGTCATTTGCAACCACTATCTGTTTTCTGTTTTGCAGGAATTCTTTTACCCATTTTCCTATCTTTCCCACTATTATGCTTTCTCATTTTTTTCTCTAATATATTATGGTCTACCTTGTCAAAGGCTTTTGCAAAATCTAGATAGATCACATCTGTGTCTTTTTCCTTTATCATATTTTTGTATGTTTTCATAGTGCGCTATCAGTTGGGTTTGTGTACTTTTTCCGGGCACAAAACCGTGTTGACCTATATTAAACATTATTTTTAAACAAATGATTCATTATTTTATTTTTTTTTACCCTCTCATACACTTTCATAATATGTGATGTCAGACTAACAGGTCTATAATTGCTTTCCTCTAGTCTTGATCCACTTTTGAAAATAGGGGTTATATAAGCTAATTTATGTTTAACATATATCTCGCTCATATCTACACTTTGTCTTAGCAGTATTGCAAGCGGCTTCGCGATAGTGTGTGCAGTTTTTTTTTTTTTTAAAGATCACTGGAACTCCATCTGGTCCGGCTGCCGATCCCTTTTTAATTTCGCTTATAGCCTGAACAATATCTGCTTCATTAATATCTATATCCGTTAGATATTCAACATTTCTTCTCTCATTTCTGTTTCATTATTTTCATTCGCAATTCTTGGCCTGAACTCACTCTTATATTTTTCTGCTAATATGTTGCAAATTCCTTTTTTTATTCGTTAACCGTCCTTAAATTCTTAGAGGGCCTATTTCTAACCTCCCTTTATTCATCTTTTTTTTTGCATAGGAGTAAAGTACTTTTTTTTTTTTTATATATATATTTTGAAGTGTCCTTTCTTCTAAGTCCCTTTTTTAATTTTCTTTCGATTGTATAATCTTTTGTTCTGCATTTTCTATCTTACTTTTTATTTCTATCATTTTCCATACATTTTTTTCTTTTGCAAGATTTTTCTTCTACTTTCTAATTTTCTGAAATAAGATCCTTCTGTCTCTTGGTATGCATGTCTGTTGTTTATTGTTTTTTTCTGTACATATTTTTTTAAAACTTTCTCCAGTATTTTGTACAGTATGTCCGTATTTACCTATATATTATCACTTACGAATATACAGAGAGAGAGAGAGAGAGAGAGAGAGAGAGAGAGAGAGAGAGAGAGAGAGAGAGAGAGATTAAATCCTTTCCCATAAGTGATGACTTTATGAACGAAAGACAGGCACATTCTCTACCAATATACTGTAGATGATAGGTATTTTATCGTTTTTCAACATAAGTTCTGTTTTGTAAGAGCCGTTGTAGGATACATTATAGGTGCACTAAGTTTACTTCAAACTTTTCTTTTGTTTCTGCTACAAAGAAAATCCTAATTCCTTCTCTTTAAACTCTATCTCTTTGTAACCTAATTCTGAATTCTGTTCCAGACCATTACCAGACGCCACCAACATAACTCTCTATAAGTAACCATGCAAGCCATCACCATTCATACATCCAGGCATCCCGTCCCTGCCGTGAGACATGGTCTTTCACTCTGCCTATATGGGACCCTCCACTCTCTGTTCAAGTAACCAGGAAAAGGAGAGAAAAAGGTAGGTTAAGGTTGAAAGCTTTTTACTTTGTAGCTGCTGGATAAAGGAATATAATCAAACGTTAATAGAACGCAATGAAAGTAAAATTTCAATAAAAAAGAATATATATTAATTGTACCTACTGTATGTAGGATAATATAAAAGGCAAATGCTATATTTTGAAGAAAAAATGATAGCAGTGAAAGATATGCCATGGAAAGCATACTGAATCTCTCGAAAGTTTACAGACTGTCATTGCTATCATACAATTTTTATCATCTTCTCCGATCAGAATTTATAGCATACAGTATAAGGGTTAACGAAATAAGTAATATAGTATCGCGTATATCCCTCAACAACACTTGACTGAAGTTACCCGTCTATGAAGTTATGGAGACGTATGGTCTCTTATTCAGTGGCATCGATATCAGAATTCACTCGTGGAGCATCTTAGCGATATTAATTGGTCAGGTTTTGAACCGTTCCTTTTGTTTTCAAGTATCCCTTGTACATATCACTAAGAATTTCAGCCACCGTTTTTTCTTACTCAGTTTTCCCCAAGCCAGCTTTCTTGTTGTCCCGTCCCTGTCATCCTCTTATCCACCTTGATGTTCCGAGACAGGAGTCGTGTTTTAGCTTTTGTTTCTCGCTTAGAATATCATTGAAAATATATTAGTTAATCTTATGGAGAAACCTAAGTGAGAAGAAACAGTACGCTATGTCTGTCCCTAACTATTTCATCCCTATATGTAAAACCACAGAGGGAGACCGGAAAAAATGAAGAGGGTGTAATTACAATAAAGTTTATCATAAGAAATGTGTGTGTACACAGTGACAGGTATCACTGAAAATGAACGAAAGAGCCTAGACTGGTTATACCCTCACTGCGTAGGTGAAGCCAGACAAGCCATTTTTTATATATATCAAAATTGAAGGAAGATGTGAACATAGGGGAAGAGGCCCTGGGCAAACAAGACGCAAGAATCGCTGAATTGGAAAACAAACTTGCGGACCTTAGCGCACAGGCAGCAAATTCCACCCAGACTACTGACCTCACTAAGGAAGTTGATAATCTTGATATGAATATGGAATCAATTAAGGCAACACTTCAATCATTGATGGACCCAAAACCGGAGAAAACGACATATGCTGACAAAGTTAAAGAAAACAATCAGTTAGTAAGTAAATCAACAAATACAACACCTAGAATTACTGAAAGAAAACATGAGGTTGAACAGGCACTTAAAGGCATTCCTATATTTAACCGAGGTCAACTTCGAATGGAAATGTTTTCGTAAGCTTTGCAAACAATATGATCAGAGAAGAGGCTGCAAACAGAATTCAGACATTGGTTGCCGACACTGAAACGAAAAGAAATCGGAAAACTAAAGCTAAAAATAATGATATGCAACGTGTACAATGATGAAGAGGATGTAATAATTGCTTTGATTCAAAGAAATCGATGCCTGGACCAAATCCAAAATATAGAAGAAAAGATAAGTGTAGTCCTGAAGAAAAAGGCTTCAAGTGGGACTACCCACTATGTGCTGAAATGTGATCCTGAAGTTTGGAGGGCTATTCATGATAATGGGAACAACGTTTTGTTACGATGCGATACTTATATCATACGTGATAGGTACCACGTGATCATTTGCTACCACTGTCAGAGGTATGGACGTCTTGAGAAAGCTTGTAAGTCAATGAATAATGATGAAGTCTGCGTGAAATGTTCTGGAAAACATTCCACTAAGGAGTGTAATTCGCAAATGTCAAAGTGTAAAGTTAAAGAAACCAAGTGACCACTTAGTAAATTCTAGAGATTGCAAAGCTCTTGACTTAAACTTGAAAAGACTTATGACTTGAACTTGAAAAGACTTGCAAAAATACTGATCATGGCTACTAAAGACGTCATGAACTGTGGCTATGTAAATATACAATCTGTGGGTAATGAAACTATTCAAATTTGACAATTGATAAACGAAAAATATTTCGATGTACTAACCTTATCTGAAACATGGTTAAATAACTAAGAAAACTGAAATGACACCCCTCACAAAAACCTTCTTTCACATACCGAGAGAGGGTAGGTTTGTTGGGGTGTCGGACTCTTTATTCATGAAGGTTACTCAAATCCTAAGATGTTAAAAAGAACTAGTGTAAAAAGCTTTTATTATATGGAAATGAATTTCACGCCAAAAAAAAAAAAAAAAAAAAATATCCTTTGTGACAGTCTACAAACCTCCGAGAACAAGCACTAGTATCTTTTTTGAAGAACTCAGTGAACTCAGATGAGTTACTGTGGAGGGAAAGTGGTGCAAACATCCGAAGACAGCTTTTCGGGTGACTTCCTCTCAAGAGAGAAACGGCAGTTCAACATTTATAATTTCACTTATTAAACTCAATAGTTTTCTTTGTCTTTGGTTTAAATCCTCACTGTCAATTCATAATTTTTACCACATATGTACGTGTAAATATATATATGTATATATATATATATATATATATATATATATATATATGTATATATATATATATATATATATATATATATATATATATATGTATATATATATATATATATATATATATATATATATATATATGGATAAATATCAACACAACATCGTGTTCAAATAGAAATAAATTTCTACCTCATACTTGGGATCGAGCGCTAGCCCCTTCTAATGAAAGGCCAGGTCGAAACCAACCATGCCACGAGAGGCCATAAAAGGAAATCGGAACCTGACGCTAACTAGCTGTCCGAGGATTTACCTGGCGAGACATCAGTCTCTTACCAGCGAGTTTTACCCGATTTCCCCGGCCCACCAAGTGACACAATTGGTAGTAATTCATTCAAATTACCCCTAATGAGTCAATATGGATAAATATCAACACAACATCGTGTTCAAATAGAAATAAATTTCTACCTCATACTTGGGATCGAACGCTAGCCCCTTCTAATGAAAGGCCAGGTCGAAACCAACCATGCCACGAGAGGCCATAAAAGGAAATCGGAACCTGACGCTAACTAGCTGTCCGAGAATTTACCTGGCGAGACATCAGTCTCTTACCAGCGAGTTTTACCCGATTTCCCCGGCCCACCACGTGACACAATTGGTAGTAATTCATTCAAATTACCCCTAATGAGTCAATATGGATAAATATCAACACAACATCGTGTTCAAATAGAAATAAATTTCTACCTCATACTTGGGATCGAACGCTAGCCCCTTCTAATGAAAGGCCAGGTCACGTGGTGGGCCGGGGAAATCGGGTAAAACTCGATGGTAAGAGACTGATGTCTCGCCAGGTAAATCCTCGGTCAGCTAGTTAGCGTCAGGTTCTGATTTCCTTTTATGGCCTCTCGTGGCATGGTTGGTTTCGACCTGGCCTTTCATTAGAAGGGGCTAGCGTTCGATCCCAAGTATGAGGTAGAAATTTATTTCTATTTGAACACGATGTTGTGTTGATATTTATCCATATTGACTCATTAGGGGTAATTTGAATGAATTACTACCAATTGTGTCACGTGGTGGGCCGGGGAAATCGGGTAAAACTCGCTGGTAAGAGACTGATGTCTCGCCAGGTAAATTCTCGGACAGCTAGTTAGCGTCAGGTTCCGATTTCCTTTTATGGCCTCTCGTGGCATGGTTGGTTTCGACCTGGCCTTTCATTAGAAGGGGCTAGCGTTCGATCCCAAGTATGAGGTAGAAATTTATTTCTATTTGAACACGATGTTGTGTTGATATTTATCCATATTGACTCATTAGGGGTAATTTGAATGAATTACTACCAATTGTGTCACTTGGTGGGCCGGGGAAATCGGGTAAAACTCGCTGGTAAGAGACTGATGTCTCGCCAGGTAAATCCTCAGACAGCTAGTTAGCGTCAGGTTCCGATTTCCTTTTATAGCCTCTCGTGGCATGGTTGGTTTCGACCTGGCCTTTCATTAGAAGGGGCTAGCGTTCGATCCCAAGTATGAGGTAGAAATTTATTTCTATTTGAACACGATGTTGTGTTGATATTTATCCATATTGACTCATTAGGGGTAATTTGAATGAATTACTACCAATTGTGTCACGTGGTGGGCCGGGGAAATCGGGTAAAACTCGCTGGTAATAGACTGATGTCTCGCCAGGTAAATCCTCAGACAGCTAGTTAGCGTCAGGTTCCGATTTCCTTTTATAGCCTCTCGTGGCATGGTTGGTTTCGACCTGGCCTTTCATTAGAAGGGGCTAGCGTTCGATCCCAAGTATGAGGTAGAAATTTATTTCTATTTGAACACGATGTTGTGTTGATATTTATCCATATTGACTCATTAGGGGTAATTTGAATGAATTACTACCAATTGTGTCACGTGGTGGGCCGGGGAAATCGGGTAAAACTCGCTGGTAAGAGACTGATGTCTCGCCAGGTAAATCCTCGGACAGCTAGTTAGCGTCAGGTTCCGATTTCCTTTTATGGCCTCTCGTGGCATGGTTGGTTTCGACCTGGCCTTTCATTAGAAGGGGCTAGCGTTCGATCCCAAGTATGAGGTAGAAATTTATATAAATATATATATATATATATATATATATATATATATATATATATATATATATATATATATATATATATATATATATATATATATATATATATACATACATACATAATCCTCATCATCATCATTATCATCCTCATCATCTCCTCCCATGGCTATTGGCGCTAAGGGCTTCTGTTAGATTCCCTAGTCATCTCTATCTTTAGCTGTAAAATTAATACCTCTCCCTGCCTCATAGTCCTAAGTCATGTAGGCTTGGGTCTTCCAACTCTTTTAGTGCCTTGTGTAGGCCAGTTAAAAGTTTGATGAACTAATCTCTCTTGGGGACTGCTAAAAGCCTGCCAAACCATATCCATCTACCCCTCACCACGATCTCATCCACATACGGCACTCTAGTAGTCTTTCTGATAGTTTAATTTCTAACCGTGTCTTGCCATCTAGCTCTCAATAATCTTTTGATGGCTTTGCTTCTAATTCCACAAAATCATTTTGATAATGATTCTTTGTTGTTCTGCGATTTGCGTCCTGTAATATTTGGCGATTTGATTGCCAAATTTTACATAACCTAGCCATTGTCGGATTTTCTTTGATAAAACTTCCATTAAACTTAAATTCTAAAGATCCTGTATTATAAATCATAGTTCCTAAGTATTTAAATGATTCCACCTCATTATTCCTTTCTCCTTTCAATTATATTTCATCTTCCATTCAATATTCCGTTCCCATCATTTCTTTCTTTCTTCTATTAATCTTGAGCTCAATCTCATAAGATATTTCATGCATCCTGGTAAGCAAGCTTTTCAAGTCGTGTGGTGTTCTGGTAATAAGGACTTCGTCTCCAACATACTCTAGGTGCACTTATTTCCTGTTACCAATCCATTCTAATCCCTCTCCACCATCCTCGAGTATTCTTTACATACACACATACAAAAACATACATACATACATACATACATACATACACACACACACACACACACACACATATATATATATATATATATATATATATATATATATATATATATATATATATATATATATATATATATATATATATATATATTAATATTATATAGATTCGTGTAAGTATTATTAGAATTCTATTTTGCTGTAAAATTTAATGAATTCTACCGTGGTAAGTGATATCAGTACAGCCATTTCAATGAACTTACATCATCTTACGATAAATTTCTGAAAGCAAGGTAGAAATTGTTATTATTTTCTTTTTATTAGTTATGGAAAGAGAATATTTACAAATTATTTAAATCTATTCATAGATAAAAAAGATAGCATATATCGCTATAGACTGAAAGTTATGATACTGTAATTAAAACAACCGTATTCTCGTACCACTTTCCAGTTTTTTCTCCATTTTTTCATATTCCTATATATTTTTAGGATAGAATATCTTTCTGTCAGGGGAAGCCAAAATAGTCACCTTTGGCATTTCAATTAAATTATTTGAATGCATCACGTCACTGCAGATTTTGAAAGAACACAAGTATTATATTATTAATATTTTTTTTTATTATTTACGCTCGTAGAATGTTAAAACAATAGTCAATTATACGTAGGTAAATTAACGAATAAAAATAAACTATTGAATATGAAATCTAAAGTCACCAATGCTATTTTAATTGAATTATTTGCAAGTATAATCTCCCGATCCATTTCACCATTTCTGTTAATTTCTACTCGCATACATTATTTTCATAATATAGAAAGTGATTATCATTATAATGCTTGCTCGTTCATTAAAATAGTAAAAGTACATATTGATACTTTAAAATTACAGTGTTTGTACAATACTGTGGATTTTTTTGTCATTGTTACAATATTTCAACTCAATTGTTTTCAATGTTTAATGCATTGTTGTTCTTTACCACCGTGGATCAGAGAGCTGTAACAATCTTTCATTTCAGGAAGCAGGCGCCAATATTGGTAAACATATTCCCCAGAGATTGTTCTTATGATAAAACCCTTTAGATAACTAGAAATTCAGGATGATGTAAATTTTTTCTTTTCAAAAATGATCTTTGTGGAATATGAAATTTTTCATTATGTAGAAGTCGAATTTACACCAATTTACCTACTTATTAGCTTCCGTGTACCATGATATCAGAGCTTGAATCATAACACGAGTGAAAAGTGCATATATTACATGTAAGGTACTATTAGGCACACGTAGTCTTGCACACCTTATGTGCTTCCCATTTATATTTGATCTGGTAATACTTACCTTGCATATCCACACATATGAAATTGTGTGAGACTTTAATTAGGTGATAACTGAGAAGCGATGTGAATGCAACTAAACTTTATTAAACAATCATCATGTTTACATACAGCAACTTGCGCGAAAGAACGTCGCAAAAAATCTAACATGATAAAGCTTGTGTTAGGATGATAACACATTTCGGCGGACGCTTGTTTAGCGGCTGCCAAACGATTCGTTGCCTGTCACCTGAATCTGACGAATATTGGGGGGCCCGTCGTGTGATTAATACCGTGTTTAACGGGCACCGTGGACGTTTGACGAAGTTCTGGACGGAAAACTTCCAGATACAACGTAGGCATCTGTGGGTGTACTGATGTGGAGAGCGAGGTTGGAGGGGGCTGATTAAAGAGGTGTTGAAGAGTTAAATTCAGTGTTGACTAGCTATTGGTGAGCAACATTAGCCAGGATGTGATAATGTGAGAGGAAATCAGTGCTAGGGATTGGCAATTTGACATCAGCAACAGGAAACCTCAAGTGATATTTGACGCTTCCAAACGATGATGTAAGGTTCTCCTAACCGTTGGTAGGGATTGCAGATCTTTTGTGAGCTACTAGGCTGAATGCACAGAGACTACGTTGTGTCTTGGTGAGGGGCCTTGGCAGAAGAAATTGGCAAACACCCGTCCCTACCAAAATTCTCACACCTGTACCTGCATTATATAAAAAGAAAAGATTTATGACACGGGAGGCCACCACCACAAGTGATGGCCTACTTATATGTTCTTGGGCCACTGACAACCGTTCGAATCTTTTTTCGCAGCAGCCTGGAATCTGGAGTGGTAGCAGCATAACAGTGGTCAATGGGCATTAGTAAGGGGCACTAGAGTAGTGAGTTGTGAGCGGTTTTGTTACCGGTGTGACACGTCACGGAGTGTATGTCTCTGACCTACCACATTCACGTCAGCTTCGGTCAATTTTGAATAATTGTCGATTTTGTCAGGAGTAGAGGGGTTGATGGAGGTCTTGAAGGTGGTGAGGTGACTGTCTATAAGGGCGTCAACAATGATCATCAGGTCCTTCAATGGCATAATATCGACATAGGCGATGACAGCGCAAATAGGTTCAGGAAGGCGCTGTATATCAAAAGTCACAGAGTAGATTAACTTCACGAGGAGAGCTGTTTGCAGCAGGTTGCATGCAATCAATACTGGTCCTTTCCCTGAGGGTGAGCAAAACTTCTTGTGGCACCAATGGTGGTTGTTGAGAGACCTGAAAATTTCTGGCTATGCGGGCAGCTGGCGAATAGTGAGTACTGCTCCAGGAGGTAAGTTTAGAGGGTTTCATTCACTATTGAGGTGTCCCCATGGTCGGAACGCCAATCTGATATTTCTGAAAAAACTTTTTCGGGGATTGCTGCGAGAACATTGTCGGCTTTGGTGCTAGAGAGAATCATGCCCTTAATACGAAACTGAACCTTGGCTTGTTGAAACCAGGAATATGCCTCTGTACTAGCAAAGGGCAGTAGTTTTAGGGGTGTGGCGTTGGTAGTAGAGTCATTGTCTGAGGACGGTATCATCAAACAGTAAGCCGCAGTAGTGAGAGGGAAGGCAGGAGGGAGCTGGACACTCCAGAGGTTACAATGTACGAGGTGCCAGATATGTGATAACTTGGAGCCAATGTGAATGGAACTAAATATTATGTAACAATCATTGAGTTTATATACAGCGATTTGCAAGGAAGAACGTTACAAAAAATATATCATGATAAAGCTTGTGCTAGCATGATAACACCAGTTGGTCTATTAACAGTGCAGGTAAGAACGAATGATAAGATAAAATATCAAAACCGTTACAGTGTTTGAGTGTGTATGTAACATGTGTGTTACAATATCCTTTGATACCTTGCCTCATTTTCTTTTAACATAGTGCTTGGTATTTACTTACCTTTATGGGATATTCTTTGAATACTATAACGTATCCCTTAAACCAGACAGGCTTCTTAGACATTATTGCATTCATGATTTTACTCTTATTTATGAAAACTGATCTTCTTTTTACATTCCACTCTAGCACTCCCTCCTCTCCAACACCCCTGGTCTTCATCCCTCCCTTTTTCCCCTGCTACTACCCTAACTCCTCTTTCTCCCTCCAGCTTTTCCTGTATGACTCTCAAAATTTTAGATATGATTTTCGACGGCAAATTTACTTTTGAGAAACGCATTTGGTCTGCTTCTTCTTCAATTACACAAAAAAGTATGCCTTGTTGAGAAATTCTTTTAAGATTTTTGCTGATCAATCTATTCTGAAGAACTATTATAATAATTTTATTCTACCTTGTTTGGAGCATTGTTCTTCTGCTTGGACTTCAACTGCTGATTCTCATCTTGATTTATTCGACAGGAACTTGCTGTTATATAAAATTTCTTATCCATGACTTAGATATTAATTTCTGGTACCGTCATTCAATTAGTTCTATATGCATGTTCCATAAGATGTTCTTATAACTCTGACCAACATTTAAATTTAGATCTTCCTGGACAGTACCCTCCTGTTCGTAATACTAGGTTTGTCTTATCCATCATGAAGCTCAATACTAAGCAGTATTTTAGAAGATTTATTCCTGCTGTAACCAAGTTGTGGAATTAAACAAATTCATAATTTCACCGCCGAGTTACAATCTCCCATCCTTTCCCTCTTTGGTGTTTGACAGTAGAATGCTTGTTTTACCCAGGAACCACTCTATGTGAGTTTTTCTTTTACCTAACCGCTATTTTCACCAATAGTTTGTTTTACTAATTCCACGTTTTTAGTAGATTCCGGTATTAAAAGAAAGTTTATAATAACACGTTTTTTCTAATTCTTAGTGTAATTTATCTCAATTCGTGTTGAAATATGTGAAAAATTAAAAAATTATGCAGCGTGCATCCAAAAACCAGCTCCAGTCGTTGACTTCGGCGGGCGTTGTTATTAAATTTAGATTTACCATCACGATACTTTATAATATATTTATTCGTTAACATTATTTATCAACAAAACCTGTATCTGAGGTAGAAATTTAGGTTAGTAAATAAGTTTCGATTCACATTACTTGGTAATCATTTGAAAACAATGATGGTATTTGGATAAAAATACTTCCGACCAATTAGGTATTAGGAAATTTTCCGAGCTAAAAGGCCACCCCTGCGAGTCAGTGCAAATCTGCCTTGCTAAAAAAAATTGACTTATAGTACTGTAATATTCTTCTGTTACCTGCAAAATTTTCATCAACAAGCTAACCCACTCCACTTTCTTTGTTCCCCTCATGTCCTCTGAAGCTGAATGTATGTCTCTTTTTATTTTTTTCTAAGATTCCCCAGTTCTAATTCAACTCAATCCTATCATATCGTACTGTATTTCTTTCAGCTCTTCTAGTAATACGGCAAGATCTTCTTCGCACACATACACATACTTGCATATATATATATATATATATATATATATATATATATATATATATATATATATATATATATATATATGTATATATATATATGTATATATATATATATATATATATATATATATATATATATATATATATATATATATATTATATATATATGTGTGTGTGTATCTATTAACCTCATCATCATCAGCAGTAACTGGTCAACTGCAGGACAAAGGCCTCTGACATATTTATCCACTTCCTTCTATTTATGGTCTTCTAGGCCGTTCTATACCCGAAAATTTTCTTAACTTGTCAATCTACCGTCCTTTCTTCCTACCTCTGCTTCTTTTGCTATCGCTAGGATCCTAATCGGTTTTTCTTGATGTCCATTTATTACCTGTTATTTTCATTTATGTCCTGTACATAGCCAATTTTTTTTCTTACATGATGATAGAATATCTGCTTTTTAGTTTACTCCCTTGTCCATGTTACTCTTTATTCTGTTTCTTAGTGTCTTTGAGTTGTAACTAGTGTGACGAGCCGAGAGAAGGTTGTGACTCAAAGAAAGGATAAAAGCAACTGAGTGAGTTTATTATAGAACACTCTCATTTATATACAAAAGCTCATTGCAACAGGAAATTTCATGTTCAAAACCAACACTGTTAGCGGTGAGAAAAACAGGCATGTTTATTCAAGTTCTTTTTAGTGCGAGGGAAGAGCGAGAATACAATTATAATAAATACACAAAGTGAACTATGTATGATCGTATGACACACGGTTGGTACATGGCTCCCCCCCTAAAAATGACATACTGTACATGTTAAATAGGGTGCCCTGATCTAGAGAGGCGAACTGTAGGCGGGTCATCTGGCAGGAGATAAGCAGGTTTTAGACGATCAATGGAGACCCAGTCTTCTTTGCCACGAATATTTAGTAGGAATGCTTTTAGACTGCGTCGGATCACAAGGAAAGGGCCTGTATGAGGGGGCATTAGCGGTGGCTTGCTAGTGTCGTTGCGCAGGAAGACGTGCGTTGCGTTGGCAGCGGGGTTGCAGGCTGTTGTCTGATGTAGGATGATGCCCAGGAGATTCGCTAAAGATGCCCACAATTGAGAGGTGAAAGTGGTACCCCTGTCAGAAGTAATATGCTCAGGGATACCAAATCTTGCAATCCATCTTGAGAGTAAGGCAGATGTACATGAGGCGGACGTTGAAAGTTTCCATGGAAATGGCTTCAGGCCAACGAGTGGAGCGGACAATGACGGTAAACAGGTAACGATGTCTTTGTGATGTGGGTAGGGGGCCTACAACGTCGACGTGAATGTGTGCAAAACGACGCTGAGGTTGAGGAAAGGTGCCCACTCCTGAATCCATGTGTCGATGTACTTTGGAAGTTTGGCAAGAAGTACAGGCGTGGACCCAATCCTTAGCATCCTTAGAAATGCCGTGCCAAATGAACTTCGTCTTCAGCAGCTGTGCAGTAGAACGGGACGAGGGATGTGAAAGGCTGTGAATGAAATCAAACACCTGCCGGTGCATGGGAGCAGGAATCCAAGGTCGCGGTCTACCAGTACTGACGTCACAGAGGAAGGTGGTGTTGGAGTTTTCGAGGGGGAAGTCTTCCCAACGGAGGGACGGGGAGGATGTCCTACATGGTTGATACTCTGGATCCTGTCATTGGGCTTCAGCCAGGGCGTTGTAATCCAATCCCAGTTGAATGGCAGCCAATGTGTTTCTCAGGGTCGTATTGGAGGGTACAATTGTATTCAGCCACGGCGGAGAGATGTCGGCATTGATGGGTGGACCAGGCATCAGACTGTCGAGTAAAGGCGTGCACCAGAGGCATATGGTCTGTGCGAATGACGAAGGGCATACATTTTAAGAAATGGTGAAAGTGACGGGCTCGAGTACTGCACCAATAGCGACGTTGCTGGCATCGGTGGAGAGAAGGAGAGAGGCATGTGGGATAGGAAAAGTGAGAGCCACAGCGGTTCATAGGGCCTTCTTTGCATTGCAGAAGTCCGCTTCTTGAAGGGGACCTCACTTCAGGTCCTTTGGCTTGCTCTTGAGGAAGGCGTAGAGGGGAGCAAGAGTGGTGGTAATGGCTGGCAGAAAACGGTGATAATAGTTGATCATGCCCAAGAATTCCTGCAGAGCTTTGACGGTCGAGGGCGCGGGGAAGTCCTGAACGGCTGCTACCTTCTTAGGGAGGGGATTGACTCCTTCAGGAGTGATGCGGTGCCCTAAGAACAACACTTCGTTTGCGCCAAAGGTACACTTGTCGTACCGGACTACAAGGCCGTTTTCTTACAGGCGGTCGAGCACGATGCGCAGGTGACAGAGGTGTTCCTCTTTTGAGGAGGATAACACAAGTATGTCGTCCACATAACATACACAGAAGGGGAGGTCCCCTAAGATGGTATCCATGAGACGTTGAAACGTGGCCCCAGCATTACGAAGGCCAAAACAGGAGTAATTGAAGGTGTATGTACCAAACGGAGTGGTGATGGCGGTCTTGGGGATGTCTTCTGGGTTCATAGGCACCTGATACTACCCCTTCAGGAGGTCGAGCGTAGAGAAAACCTTCGCTCTGTGCAGGTAGGAGGTCACGTCGGCAATGTTTGGGAGGGGGTAGTGATCCGGTTCTGTTTGCATGTTCAGGCACCTGTAATCCCCGCACGGACGGAGGGAGCCGTCTTTCTTCAGAACGATGTGTAAGGGTGACGACCATGGGCTGGAGGCCTTTTGGCAAAGGCTCATTTCCTCTATTTCCGCAAACGTCTGATCGGCGGCTGCCAATCGTTCCGGTGCCAAACGTCTGAATTTTGCGAAGACTGGGGTCCCGTCGTCTTGATATGGTGATGAATACCGTGCTTGGCAGGAGTTGTGGGCGTTTGGCGAAGTTCTGGACGAAAAAATTCCGGGTACGACGTGAGGTCGTTGGCGTAGGCATTCGTGGGGATTGCTGATGTGGAGAGTGAGGTTGGAGGGGGCCGATTGAAGAGGTGTCGACAAGTACGAGTCTGCGTTGACCAATCGTCGGTGGGCAACATCGACCAGAAAGTGAAAATGAGAGAGGAAATCCGCATTGAGGATTTGCAATGTGACGTTAGCAATAAGAAATTTCTAATTAAATTTACCGTTTCCGAACGATAATGTGGGGTTCTCGTAACCATAGGTGGGTAAAAGATCCGTTGGCAGCTACCAAGCGGACGTCGGCAGACGTAGACAGACTACGTTATGTCCTGAAGAGCTCCCTTGGCAAAAGAGAACGACAAGCACCCATGTCTACCAAAAATCGCAAGCCCGTTCCTGCATCATGTAAAACGAAAATATTAGAAACACGGGAGGCCACCGCCATGAGCGATGGCCTACTTACACGTTTTTTGGCCACTGACAATCCTTGGCACATTTCTTCGCGGTTGCCTCGAATCTGAAGTGGTAGTAGCAATACTGCAGCGAATGGGAGGTAGTAAGGGGCTCTAGGAGTCGCTGGTTGGGGCGCGAGCGAGTGGTGGGTGGTGGGTGGCCTTTACGCCGCTTCGGCACATCACGGGGTAGGATTGTATGTCCTACGGCATTCACGTCAGCTTTGGTTGATATTGAATAGGCGTCCTCTTCGTCAGGGGTGGAGGTGTTGATGTAGGTCTTGAAATGGCTGTCCATAAGGACGTCGGTTTTGGTCATCAAGTACTTTATGTGTAAACTATCGACATCGGGTATGGCAGCGTGTATAGGTCCGGGTAAACGGCGTATTCAAAGGGCACGATGCAGGTTCACCTCACGAGAAGAGGTGTCTGCGGCAGGTTGCAGGCGAGCAATACTGGTCATTTCCCTGAGGGCGAGCGAAGTCCTTTGGTCTCCCAACGGTTGTTGCAAGAGCTGAAAAAGCTTCGCTATACGGGCGGCTGGCGATGGCGAGTACTGCTGCAGAAGGTATGTTTTGAGGGGTCATACGCTATTGGTGTGTCTCTTTGTTCACAAAGCCAGTCGGATATTTCTAGGAAGGTGTCCTCGGGTATCGCCGCGAGAACATAATCTGCTTTGGTGGTTGAGCGAGTCACGCCCTTGATGCGAAACTAGACTTCTGCGAGCTGAAACCAAGCAAACGCCGTTCCGCTGGGGAATGACGAAATTTTCAATGGGAGAGCCGCAGCATTAACTTTTATAGAGTCCGCCATAGTACCAACGGCAGAGGGGCGAGGGGGGGTGGAAGGTGGGACGAGTAAGTCGACTTCCGGGGTCATCAATGTGACGAGCCGAGAGAAGGTTGTGACTCAAAGACAGGATAAAAGCAACTGAGTGAGTTTATTATAGAACACTCTCCTTTATATACAAAAGCTCAATGCAACAGGAAATTTCATGTTCAAAACCGACACAGTTAGTGGTGAGAAAAACAGGCATGTTTATTCAGGTTCTTTTTAGTGCGAGGGAAGAGCGAAGATACATGCATAATATATACACAAAACGATCGTGTGACACACGGTTGGTACACTAGCATGTTCTAAGGTTTTAGTAAGGCTCCAAGTGGGTGATGCATAAGTTAATACTGCTATGACCATCTGATTAAATAGATTTTTTTTAGAGAAAGTGTCTTTTAAATTTTCATAATTTCATTTTGTTTATCAAAAGCTCTATATTTCAAATTTATCCTGCTTTTAGTTTCGGTCTCATGTCCCGGGGAGACAATAACCATTATTTACTCTCTGCATTTTCATTGAATTTTATTTTAGTTCTACTTATATTAATTTTCAGTCTTACATTTATTGCTTTCTGTATTGATATGTTCTATTATATTTGGCAATTTCTTTCATGCTTCACTAAACAGAATTACTGTATGTCGTTTGCAACTGTTAAGTTATTGAGATTTTTCCCTTAATATTAATTCCTACATTTTCCCGATATCAATTCGTAAAAACGTTTAATTTGGGTTTTTCACTATCTTCCCTAAGTCCTAGGATTTCCGAGCATCTTGTATCGATTTCTTCAAGGATTTAACATAAGATTCATTCCTTCATTGTCTTTAAAGGAGTTCTATTACTTTTGAAGTTTTAA
>NC_090725.1:179682401-179687401 GCF_036898095.1 Palaemon carinicauda
TATATACATTTATACATATATATATATACATATACATATATATACATATATATATATATATATATATATATATATATATATATATATATATATATATACTGTATATATATATATATTTATATATATATATATATATATATATATATATATATACAGTATATATATATATATATATATATATATATATATATATATATATATATATATATATACATATACATATATATACATTTATATATATATATATATATATATATATATATATATATATATATATATATATATATATATATATATATATATATTTATATATATATATATATATATATATATATATATATATATATATATATATGTGTGTGTGTGTGTGTGTGTGTGTGTGTGTGTGTGTGTGTACATATAGAACACTCGGGGATGGTGGACAAGGGTTGGACTGAATTGGTATCGGGAAATAAGTGGACCTAGAGTATGATAAAGTCGCTGTCCTTATTACCAGAACACCACAGGACTTGGAAAGATTGCTTACCAGAATCCAGGAAATATCTCATGAGGTTGAGCTCGAGATAAATAAAAGAAAGAAAGAGATAATGAGAACGGAATATTGAATGGAAGAGGAAATATCATTGGAAGGAGAAAGGAATAATGACGTGGAATTATTCAAATACTCAGGAACTATGATTCCTAATTTAATGAAAGTTTGATAAAAGCAAATCAGACAATGGCAGCTCATGTAAAATTTGGTAATCTAATCACCAGAAATTGCAGGACATAAACCATGGTACAACAATGAATGAATATCAAAATTATTTATTTTGGATTTGAGAACAAAGCCCTCCAAAGGTTATTGAGATCTAAATGGCAGGATAAGATTAGAAATTAAACTATGAGAGAGATTGCTCGAGTGCCATATGTGGATGAAATCCTGGTGAGGGCTAGATGGATATTTACTCTACACTAGACCAGCTTCGTAAGTTAGCTCCCCCGCAAAAAGGGATTACTTATTACGAGTTTGAGTTCATCGATTCATCCCGAGATAAATAATCTGCAACCACGTTATCTTTACACGTCCGTTATCTTTACCTGATATATTATTTACATTAATACAATACGGTTGCAAACATAATCACCACCTAGTTAACCTATGATTATTATTTTTCATGTTATTCACAAAAGTAAGAGTATCATTATCTGAATACATTGTTATTTCTTCATCTTGTGGTCGACTACATTGTAACCTTCCTTATTGCTGTATCTAACGCTGACAGTTCCTTTTCAACTGTTGAGTTGACTTATTGGTTCTTCTTCAGCTTCGACGTCATATAGCAAACAGGGTGACAAATTCCTTCCTTTTCTTACTATAAAACAGCTCTAATTTTTTTATCCGACGCATCCACTTTGATAAGGAATTTCTCGGTGGAATCCGGTGATTGAAGTATCGGTTTTGAAGTTGCTATGGCCTTCCTCAGATTTTTCCTTTTTCCTGATATCTCGATAACGTAAGTCAGGTCATTGCTTTACTCCAAAATCCGAAATGGTTCTAGGAATTCGTTGGCGAGAGGGAATCTTCTTTCCGATACGTAGACTAATACCTGCCGTCCTTCTGCAACCTGTCAGTTCGTACTTTTTATGCCAAACCTTTTCTTCGCTCGTCCTTGCCTTGTTTTCATGTCTTATAGAGAAAATTTCCTTAACTCGCAGATTCCTTTCCTCAAATCCTTGACATTTCCTTCGTCCATCTCCTCTCAATTCTTCTTTTTTCCTGCCAACATTTTCTCTGGTCCTTTGCCGAAGGGCCCTGCAACCTGTCGGTTCGTACTCTTCTTACCAAATTTTTTCTTCGTTTGTCCTTGACTCGTCGTCTTCATGCCTTATGGGGAAAATTTTCCTATCTTGATAATCCTTTTCTCAAAATTCTTGACATATTTTCCATCCGTTTTCTCACGATCCTTCCATTTTTCTTTTATCATTTTCTTTGGTCCTTTCCTGAAGGGTTCTCCTCGAACTTCTATCGGGCGTAAGCGAGTTCCTTGATGCACTCATTGGGCATTTCAGCTGTTTGACATAGGGAACATGTACGGCAAAACTGACTCACGTCCTTAAGCATGCCAGGCCAGAAAAAAGTGTTTAATTACCTTCTCTGTCGTTTTCCTTATCCCCTTATGTCCCGTTTCGTGCACTATTGCGATCACCTGTCTTCTCGATGGTGCGGGAATTAATATTTGCCGATATATCCCCCATTGAGCATTCCCAGGGATATCGCCGGATCTATGCTTCCTCATAAGCAGCCCATCCTTAAGAAAATAACAGGTTGGAGATGGATGTGCCTCCGTCTTGTCCACCACACGGTACAATAACTCGGTCAACGTTACATCCTTCTGTTGCAATCTAATCAGCCTTCTCCTTCTCACTTGTCCTACTTCTAGAGTTGATTTTCTATTTCTTCCAAGTCCATTTCTTCTTTGTCTAATTGTCTGCTCGTCTTTCACTCCTTTTCGCTCGGGCTTAATCTTGAATTCTCTTCTTGCTTACCATAAAGGGAATCCTCTTCTTCGGAAAACAAATCATGCAAGTTCATTGCTCTCTTCGATTTAATTTTTTTCTTCGTCCACTTGTCCGCTCGTCTGTTGTTCCTCTTCGCTCAGGCTTACTCTTGAGTTCTCTTGCATATCATCAAGGGAATCTCTTTTTCGGAAGACAAATCCTCAAAATTTATTTCTGCCAGGTTCATTGTTTCTTTGTCCTCTTGTCCTCTCGTCTGTCGTTCCTCTTCCCTCGTGCTTACTCCTCTTGTGTACTATCAAGAGAATCCTTTTCTTTGGAAAACAAATCTTCTAAGTTCATCGCTCCTTCCATTTCTTCTTCTTCTTCTGAAGCCACTTCCTTATTCATACTCTTAGTCATCACACCACTAGGAAACAGAGATGGGTAGTACTTCTCGAGTCCAGTCGTAGGACTATACTTCAAAGGTTTCTCTGTTACAATGGGACAAGGTAAAAACAGTGCTCAACCAACCCCATTACCCAGCAGGACGTCTATTCCTTGGACAGCCATTGAATCCTTTACCGCAAAGTCATAATTACCTCTCACCAACTCGCATGACAGTTTAAGCAGCAAATAGGGGTGACCTCCTCACCTCCTATTCCCTTCAAAATAGTTGAGTTCCCTGTGAGAGACTGTTGAACCATAGGGTGTACCACACTATGGGTACAACCTATATCACGCAATATCCTGACCAGGGTTTGCTCACTCCCGTCTATTGCTGCCAACATACCTTCATGAATATATGGTTTAAAGGCATCCATGCTGTTTGGATTCGTCCTGTTCGTCGTGTAAACGGTGGCTGGTTTATTTTTCTCTCCGTCCTTCCCCTATTGCTTTTTAGTCTTTGCACTCTGTGAAGTCGAATTATCCTTAATCACCTGGGCGACTATTTTTAGTAGGTTTGACCAACATTCCCTACTGATATAGCCTCTCTTGCCACACTTAAAACAAACAATATCAACCTTCTGGACGTCTTTAACAATACTTGAAGCTGTACGATTCTACGTTTGTTGCTCTGGTATTATTGCATTTTGCTTAGGGACAGTACCAGTGCTACTTCTGTTGTAACTGTTAAACTGTTAAACTGTTATTTTCGAACTAGGCTCGTTGTAAATATTTGACAATCGGTCAGAACAACGGTTGAAACTTCTTACCCGAGGAGGGTTTACGACTGACGATATTATAATCTTCACTCAGCGAAGCGGCTTTGTCGAGTTTCTTCACCTCTCTCTCTCTCTCTCTCTCTCTCTCTCAAGTCTTTTCAAATGTTTTCAGGAATTCTTTGTAGATACTGCTCTAGTATTATCACTTCTTCTTGATCAGCCTTTTCCTTTATGATAGCAGCCTCTGTGTATCTCTTAAGACATTGTCGTACCTTATAAGCGTAATCTAGGAAAGTAATTTTCTCATCCTTTCTCAAACTTCGGAATCTTTCATTATGATATTCAGGGGTTATATGATATACTCGCAGCACTTCTTGATACTCCTTCCTCTAGTCCTGAGATAAGGATAAGTAAGCACTGCAGCCCTTCTCAAAAGCACACTCTGCAATAACACAGACCATTCATCTTTTGGACATTTCATCGTCAATGCTACAGTTTCGGATTGACCGAAGAACTTATCTGGTGACTCTTCTGTGATCCTAAGAATTACCCTCTGGGCTTCTGACACATTAAACACGGGTTCATGCCTAGCAGGAGTCGTCTTTGTCCCTGTCTGCGCTTTCAGCTGGGCATGGGCGTGCAAAAGCTCTAACTCCCGCCTATACCTACCATCTTGCTACTCTTTTCCTTCTCGCCTTGCTTCCATTAACCTTGCATGTCTTGGAATCTCTCGGGTTTCTTCTCGTTCTTTTTCTTCCATTTCCTTCGCACGTCATCTTTCACCTCTTTCATCTTTATCTTGTCTTGCTTCCATTTCCCTCGCACCTCGTGCTTCTTCTTTCTCTTCCGCCAAGAGCTTCGACTTGATTAAATTCTCTTCCGCTGCAATACACTGAATCTATGCCTCTTCATCCTTATCTGCTTTCACGCCTTCAGTTTGTGGGTCAACCAGTCTTTGCTTCATTAAAAATTCTCCTTCAGTTTCCTCCAACAGTTCACGAGCTGCCACAATATTCTCTTCCGACAACTTTCTTGAGTTTATCAACTCTTCTAAGGCTACACACTTAATTTTGGCCTTTATTATCCCGCTGGTAGCATAAACACTAAATACCATTAAGAACGAGAGCCACTAAGCTTTAGTTACATTGGGTTTGGACAATTTGTGAACAATTGGGTTACTTAAAAACTCTTGGATATTAAACTCTACCATCTTGTAATTTCACAATAATTAATGCCTCTCGAAAAAATAATACACTGACAATACTCAAAATCCTATCAACGCTGTACTATCAAGAAACCTTTAATCAAAACACGGCCCTGTTATCACCATTATATGAAACAGACTTGCTCGATTCC
>NC_090725.1:179704901-179739901 GCF_036898095.1 Palaemon carinicauda
CTAGCAATCCACCACACCATATTCATCTGGGTTCTTTCCCACGTCCCTCCTCTTAACTCATAAGTGCCCAAGGCTTAGCCCCATATAATACTAGATGACTGCTAACGGTCCTATAAATCTGTATTTTGAGCCTTAATGGCATTTACTTTTGTAAAACAACTCCTGTCACTTCTTTACATTTTCACCATGCTTCTTTCACACTATCTCACTTTCCAAGTTCGTCCCTTCACTGTTGTTATTGATAACTAAACTTATTGTTCTCTTTAACACTGTACCATATTCCACTTGAATGATTAATTCATGGCCTTCTCTATTACTAATCATTAGATTTGTTTTTCCAACGATCACCTTCAATACCCTTGTTTCCTGGGTTCCTTTTCCTCTTAGAATCCTTCTTCAGTTTCTGCTATAATGACTAAATCATTAGCAAGCGTCAGTTCCCATAATTCTTTTTGCTCCCGGATTCTGATGCCAAAGTGTTTATAACGGCGAAAAACAGTAATGAAATAAGAGCTGACCATTGATGGAGGCCAACTACCACAATGAATGCCTTGGAATCCCCATATTTTGTTTGACCAGTTTTTCTTATCCCCAAATACATTATTTTCACTAACCTTACCAACCTCTCTTTCCCAAAAATCAATAGACTACTTTTTGGTACCTCATCATTCATCTTTCAAAATTCACTAAGTGCAAGTATACTTTTCTGTTTCCTTATAAATACTACTCGTGGACTTGTCTAACTATAACAATAAACATCTATTATGCTCTTAAATTTCTCAAGCCTAAACTACGGCTTATGTATATCTATGAACTGTCTCAACCGGCCTTCTAGTATCTTTCTAGTATCTGGAATACAATCTCCAAAAGACTTATTCAAATGTATTTACAACAGATTAACACTTCTCTATTTCTTATGCAATTTATAATACATCCATCTTTCCACTTCTTTAGCATTTTCTCGACATACTAGATCTTTTTTTCAAGTGTGTAACTCCCCTATTAGCTCAGATTCCCGAGTGACCTAATCCTTTCTATTGATGCCTCTGATTTTCCTACTGCTTAATTTACTCTCTTTTCTTCGTGTTATTTTTGACTTTCCTTTCTCTCATGTTTGCTATTAGTCCTTATACTGGAGGAACATTTTCCAGTTCTTCACCTACTCTTTCTCGCGTTTAATACTTAGGAAAATATGTCTTTCCATTTTCATATTAAATGATACTTACCTCTCCTATATCCTGCCTGTCTTTTCTTCTAGGTTCTGGAATTCTACATATTATCTTTTCTCCTTTTATTGTCACCCTCATCTCATGCCATCATCTCCTGGCTTCTTTCTTTCAGTCGCTAACACTCTCTTTGATTCCTTTTTTTTTTTTTTTTTTTTTGTCTGTCTATATTCCTCTCTTAATTTACAGGCATCAGCTTCTCACTCTCTTCGGTGTCCACTCTTTTCTCTCCTAGCTGTTTGAACCTCTGGATTCCATCACTATTTTTCTTTTTTCCGTTGTTGCTTACCACCTATTGTCCCATACACCTCTGGTTTTAACCCCATATTGTCTTCCCTATTATCCCATATATTTCAGATATTTCATTTACGGATCTTTCCATTCTGGCTCTTTCCCCTTTTTCATCTGGACTCCCTTTCATGCCCTCCTTCAGCTTCCAAGTTCAGATCCTTCTATTCCTGGCCCAGACTTTTCTTTTATTTACTGTTTTCAGCCTAAAATCGTCACTGCTACTTTTTGTTCATCTACAACAAATTAATTTGGAATAGCCTAAAAATCCAGAATTACTATCTTGTCTTGTGTGTGAGTTGGCAGTTAGGTGATAACTGAGAGGTGAGATGAATGCAACTAAATTTTATTGAAAAATCAAGTTTTTATAGAGCGCCTTGTGAGCAGAAACGTCACAAAAATTCAAACATGAAAAGGATTATGATAGCTGAAATGACAAGATGTCTATTAACAGTGGTGGAAAGAGCAAATGATAAGATGAAAAATAAAAAATGGTTACAGTATATAAGAGTGTATGAAACACGTGCGGTACTATCCCCATAAAAATGACATACATTTGAAATAGGGCACCCTGCTTCAAAGGGGTGGACTGTAATCAGGTCATCTGTCAGGAGATATGCAGGTTTTAGGCAGTCAATGGAGACTAAGTCTTCTTTGCCATGAATGTTGAAGCAAAACACCTTCAGCATTTGACGGATCATGAGGAAAGGGCCCATGTAAGTGGGATTAGCGGGGTCTTGATAGTGTTGTTGCAGAGGATTCCATACACTACCAAATGCAGATCTTTCAGCATGTTTCTTTTAGCTGGAGATTTTTAAGACAGGTGACATGGAGACAAGGTGACGTAGAGTAGACGCTGAAGATTTTCAGAGGAGGTTACAGACAGAAATAAATTTGGCAGAGATGACCGTCAGGTCGCCATGTATCATTTCAGCCACCAAGATCTCCAGGGTATCTGCAGAGGTAGTCCTTAGTATCTGGAGGACCCAGGGAGCCTGAATAAACCAGTTGGAGTCCTTACAGCAGGATATCAAAGATGCTTTAAGGGTGCAGTGAATACATTCAAGTATTGCTTTGGTAGCAGGGATGTATGCGGTTGTCTAATGTAAGGTGATTTCCAGGAGATTCACTAGTCATGTCCACATTTGAAAGATGAAAGTGTTACCCCTGTTATAAGTAATACACTCAGGAATAAAAAATTTGGCTCTCCATCCTGAGAGTAAGGCAGATGTGCATGTGACAGGAACCAATATTGTGTGTGTGTTCTTGTATGTAGCGTCTTTGTCTTATGTAACTTTTAGTGTGATTCGTCCAAACGTCCATATCTGTTAATCTATTAGCTCCCTCTAGGTTTTTATTCAAGTACATGTTCAGGAGAGCTGGTAGGTATTTTATGAAATCATTAGCAGTAAACCTCATTTATTGGAAAATGGTAAGTATAAATATATTATTCCAAATTCTATACCGTCGTCGTAACTATAGTTAGACTAATTTATTAACTGCGGAGTACACCTCATTGCCATGTTTGTGTTTACAGTAATCCAAATCTTGTCATTCGGTCTTTGGTCCTTGTAGCGTGTACACTTAGCTCGGTCCAACGCCGTTTCGGGGGCGTCTCTGCCTGGTGTCCCCAGGATTGTCATTCTTTATGTGATAGCCTACGTCGTACTATGGTTATGTAGTGGAATATTTCCCAAATATTCTATACAGGTCAGTACAAGTGTATGCTTTGAGGTGTATTCTGAAATATATGCATTCCGATTGTATTTCTATAATGTCCAGCATTTAAGCTATTATTATTGATCCATTCAATTGCCATTGTTAAATAGAACATTGCCATTGTTAAATAATCCTAATTGTCTGTGTCAAGTGCTTTGTAGAATATATATCTTGAAACCTAATATAATATTGCTAATGATAATCGTGATAACTATTCTATGCTACGTTATTGTAATATTCTAGTCACTAAAGTGTGTATGTATGTATTTATCTGACAATTTGTATATTATTGATTATTTGTTTGTCAGGTGGATTTTCTGGAATAAAGCTTTGATATGTCACATCCATCAGTGTTTACTGAACCAATAAGAATCCACTCAGTTAGACGAATGGAGACCCTTATCCTACTGACTATTACATGCACAAGGCGGACGTTGCAGTTTTCATAGGAATGGCTTTAGGTCAAAGAGAGCAGTGTTTTGACAGTCGGGGAAGTTTTGACCGGCTCCTACCTTCTCAAGGAGGGGGTGGACTCCTCCAAGAGTGATGCGTTGTCTTATGAATAATACTTTGTTGGTGCCAAAGTTACACTTGTCGTACTCGACTACCATGCCGTTTTGTTGTAGGCGGTTGAGCACGATGTGTAGATAACAAAGGTGTTGCTCTTTGTAAGGAGAGAACACACGTATGTCGTACAAGTAACATATACAGAAGGGGAGGTCCTCTAAGATGCAGTTCATAAGACGTTAAAAAGTGACCACACCATTGCGAAGGCTAAAACCGGAGTAATTGAAGGTGTATGCACCGAAGATGCTGGTGATGGCGGTCTTAGGAATGTCTTCTGCGTTTATGGACACCTGATAATACTCCTTCAGGAAGTCAATTGTAGAGATAACCTTCACTTTGTGCAAGTTGGATGTCAAGTTGGCAATGTTTGGGATGAAATAAGGAACCGGTTCTTTCTGCATTTTCAGGCCCCTGTAACCCCAAAATTTATGCAAAGAGCCATCTTTCTTCAGAACAATGTATGAGGGGGATGACCATGGTCTCGAGATCTTTTGGCAAGGGCCCATTTCTTTCATCTTGGCCAAAGTTTGTTTAGCGGCTGCCCAAAGGATCCAATACCAGACACCTAAATCAGGCAATCACTGGGTGACCCTTCATATTACTAGGTGATGAACATGAGGTTTGATGGTAACTGTGGGTGTTTCACAAAGTCCTGGACAGAAAACATCTGGGTACGACATGAGGAGGTGGGTGTAGGCATCCGTGGGTGTGCAGATGTGGAGGTAGGCCGGTGGGTGTGGGTTGGAGAGGTGTAGAGGAGTACGAATCCGCGGTGACTAGCCATCAGTGAGCTACATCAACCAGAAGGTGGAAATGTGACAGGAAATCCACACTGAAGATTGGCAATGTGAGGTCAGTAATAGTAAATTACAAATATATTTGGCCCTTCTAAACAATAATCTGAGGGTTTCATGATCATAGGTGGGTATCGCAGGTTCGCTGGGAGATACCATGCAGACGTCATCATACTTTGACAGACTATGTCATGTCCTGGAGAGTAGCCTTGTTAGAAGAAAATGCCAAGCATCAGTGACTACCAAAAAGTGCATGCCCATACCTGCATCATGTAAAAGGAGAAGATTAGTGATAGGGGTGGCCACTGTTACAATTGATAGCCTACTTACACTTTTTTCGGCCACTGATAACTATTTGCACATTTGTTCGCATCAGCCCCGAATTTGGAGTGGTAGTAGCATAGCTGTGGCTGATGGGCATCAGTTAGTGGTTGGAGAGGTTATTGGTTGGGGCGTAAGCAAGTGGTAGTGAATGTTGGTGGTGGGTGGCTTTGTCTCCGCTCCGGCATGTCACGAGGTGGGAGTCTGTGTCTTCTCGCATGTACGTCACCTTCGATCAATGTTGAATAGTTGTCCACTTCGTTAGGAGTGGAGGCTTGATGGACTACATTAAATGGTGATATTTCGATATCAAAATTCGAAGAGAAAATGTTACCTTTTCTTCACGATTTATTTCATTGGTTATGTTTTGTGAAAGGACCTACTGTAGAGTTTAGCATCATTTGACCGTGCATGGTACTTTCAGGAAATTGAAAGGATATCAGAATCCTTTCTCCATAACGAAAAAAGGCATTATAGTGTCATCAAATATTTTGTTCGGATCTTCCGAAGAAAATATATTTCATCATAGAAGGGTTTTATTCTTTTATGAAGAGTAAAAGGACGTTATAATTATTAGAATTATCTCTGTTATAGTTCAAATATAATTGTTTAACTATTTTCCTCTTTTTATTTTTTATTGCAATGAATTGTTACCACCAGCTTAATAATTGTTGATCTTGTGCAGTTAAATTCATGAAATATCTTTGATGATTGAAATCAATAATAACAACACTTTGCCAAAAAATGGGGGATTATTAATTTTTAATGTTCTTAGATTTCGTAAGAAAATCATCCAATAATTAGTTGATATATGACTTTAATAATCAGAAAGTATCCTAATATTAAAGGATATATAAAGATATAATTATACCACTAGTGATATACTGACAGGTCGATGTACACATACACAAAACACAAACATACATACACACACACACACACACACACACACATATATATATATATATATATATATATATATATATATATATATGTATGTATATATATATATATATATATATATATATATATATATATATATATATATATATATATATATATATATGTGTGTGTGTGTGTGTGTGTGTGTGTGTGATGTGTGTGTGTGTGTGTGTGTATTATTATTATTATTATTATTATTATTATTAGTTGTTAAACAACAACCCTAGTTTAGAAGGGAGAATGCTATAAGCCCAGGGGCTCCAACAGGGAAAATAGCCCAGTGAGGAAAGGAAACAAGGAGTAATAAAATATTTTAAGAACAGTAACAACAGTAAAATAAATATTTTCTATATAAATTATATAAACTTTTAACAAAACGAGATGAGAAACTAGATAGAATAGTGTGCTCGAGTGTACCCTCAAGCAAGAGAACTCTAACTCAAGACAGTGGATGACCATGGTACAGAAGCTATGGCACTACCCAAGACTAGAGAACAAAGTGTTCTTCTCATAGGAGAGCTACTTACCATAGCTGAAGAGTCTCTTCTACTCTTACCAAGAGGAAAGTGGCCACTGAACAATTACGGTGCAGTTGTTAATCCCTTGGGTGGAGAAGAATTGTTTGGCAATCTTAGTATTGTCAGGTGTAGGAGGATAGAGGAGAATCTGTAAAGAATAGCCAGACAATTCGGTGTATGTGTAGGCAAAGGGAAACTTAACCGTAACCGGTGAGAAGGATCCAATGAAGTACTGCCTGGTCAGTCAAAGGACCACGTTGAGTTACTACCACATGAGAGTTATTGGGTTCCATGACTGGCCAGACGTTACTGCATTGGATCCCTTTCTCTGGTTACAGCTTAATCTGCCTTTGCTTACACATACACCGAATAGTCTGGCATATCCTATTCACATTCTCCTCTGTCCTCATACACCTGACAACACTGATATTATCAAATAACTTCTCTTAAATCAATGGTTATGTACTTCATTGTAATTCTTCAGTGGTTACTTTCCTCTTGGTAAGGGTAAAAAAGACTCTTTGGCTATAGTAGGCAGCTCATCTAGAAGAAGGTCACTCCAAAATCAAACGGTTGTTTTCTAGTCTTCGGTAGCACCATAGCCTCTGTACCATGGCCTTCCACTGTCTTGGATTAGAGTTCACTTGCTCTAGGATACACCTGGGCACGCTGTTCTATCCTATTTATTTTCCTCTTTCTTTTCTTTTTTGCTTCAATTTTTTTATGGTTTATATAGGATAGATCCAATGTAATGATGTTAATGTTCTTAAAATATTTTATCTTGATTGTACGACATCTTCAGTAAGGTATTCATTTCTATGTTTCCTTTCTTTAAAGGGCTATTATTTCCTGTTTGAGCCCTTGTGCTTATAGCATCTTGCTTTTCCAGCTAGGGTTGTAACTTAGCTTCTAATGATATATATATATACACACACACACACACACATATATATATATATATATATATATATATATATATAAAAAAAGAGAGAGAGAGAGAGAGAGAGAGAGAGAGAGAGAGAGAGAGAGAGAGAGAGAGAGAGAGAGAGAGAGAGAGAGAGAGAGTTAGTTTTTTATGCAAAATGAGACTAATTTCAACTTGACTATATTTTAGAAGTACTATTATAGACTGGAAAAGTACTTTATTTTTTATTACTGGAATTGCACGATATAATTTTTGCAAATTGGGTCAGTCCAGCACTAATTTATTCTGGAAGTATTTAATTGTAATAACTAAAATGTCTCAATAAACTGAATCCATAGAATTTTGTTATTAGGTTGTATATTTTCTCATATATCGCTTCATTGTTATACTGTATTTTTCGGTATACTTTGATAATCATATAAGGGAAAAATTATTAAAATGTATTGACCTTCCTTATAAAATTGTTGGTTACATGTTTTCATACAATACACATTAATGATTTTTTGACACATGCCACTTGATGTTCACATCAGCACCAAGTGGAAAAGGATAAAAGAGAATTAAAAATACACCTTATCACAAATGTGATAACAGGTCTTTTTCTAAAAGATTGGTAGGGAATGCTGCCAGCATCGATCTTGTTTAAATGAACAATTCACACTTTCTAGGCTTACTCAAATAAATAAGTAATAGTATAGACGGATTTTCGTCAAACGAAGAAGGAAACTCTGGTAACTTGCATGTATGTTTATCATTGGATTTCCTAGTTCGCGAGACAATACGTAATATTATATTCAATTCTTCTCTCCTTAGGTCTAGGCTTTAAAAAAAAAAAAAAAAAAAAATACTCAGAACATAGCACTTTCTTATACGGACCTCATATACAATCTCCTTATTGCATAGTATCACTGATATACCGATTAAATAGTTCTCTCTCTCTCTCTCTCTCTCTCTCTCTCCATACACGCACGCATACACATACACACACACACGCTTACACACACACACACACACACACTAACACACATATATAACGGATTTTGAACGAAGCGAAAAATCTATTTTTGGGTGAGATGGCCATGTCGTCCTGATGGAAGTTCCTATAGGGTAGCTTCCTAGGGTATATTACAACTACGGCGATATTCCAAGAGAATTTACCTTAAGGTACCAGAATTCTAACTCCTGGAGCGAGTATCCCTCGTGAAAGGGATATCGCGACATATCAGAGGACGTATTCTTGACACGCCACATGGCAATCTGCATCCTGGACAGAGATTTCGTCTCGTAGGAGGCGATTGGCAAGAAACGAATTCGGGAAAGAAAAAGGGGGAGCCGCTCCCAAGGCTCCCTATCTTCCGATTCGTATGCGTGCCTGGCGCCAATCCTGGCGCCATCTGTATTCCTTGTAGCGTACACGAGGTGCTACAGATACTGTATGTAGGGAGGGGTCCTACGGCCCTTTCTTAGAAAGGCAAGGGCGGGTCCATCAGGACGACATGGCCATCTCACCCAAAAATAGATTTTTCGCTTCGCTCAAAATCCGTTTTTTGGGCTCAAGCCATGTCGTCCTGATGGAAGTATACCAGAGCATTACTGTATCTGTGGATTCTCAGAACGTGCCGTACTCCCCGGATGTAATTTTTCCCGGTCGACTAGACCTAGAGACCTAAGATGTTACCGTTATACATCTTTTCAACTAACTATAAACCATGTTAGAGCTTCCTGCCCCCTACAGGGAAGAGTCCTACTAGACTCTGGAAAAGTCTCGAAGAGTACATATACCTATGTATGAATACCAGGCAAGCTAATATAGTGGTCTCGCCCTATATTAAGTAAAGCATAGTTTGTAAAGAACCACTGCGTCAATATGAAATATCGACCAGTTCTCCGCACAATACTTGTATTGGACAAAGGTTTTATATCCACATAGGAGGAAAACCAATGCAAAATAGCTTGCATAAAGGAACAATTCTATTAGAATTATCCCAGATAAGGTACATAGAATGAATGCTCAATTATACCAATAAATTGACACAGGTGAAGGAGACGCAAGGTTCTCAAGAACCAGTTTATTGACAGGCAATAAATAGACAGGTTAACCACTATTATATATATATATATATATATATATATATATATATATATATATATATATATATATATATATATATATATATATATATATATATACATAAGAAGAGGATAACCCAAAACTTTAAGCATAAGTATGATAGTAAACAGAGCTTGTTTGTCTGAAAGAAAAAACATTAGATGGCACTTTTAAGATACCGAGGTATCAAAGTCATAAAAGTCTGTATTACAAATCAATGACATTAGCGTTAGAAACGCTCGGCACACATGTCTGCACTTATGCTAGGTTCACCTTCGGAAAAGGAACAGTCTACATGGGCAACACAGTGCCCTCACTTAGTTTGTAGTACAGTATGTAACTACACACTCACCCTGGAATTAATCGTCCCAATTAAGACCACTGTTCCTCGCAGAGTTAAACAGTAGGGTTAACACCGCGACCCACTGCTACCACAGATCTCTTTAGTTCCTCTACTTGCTTCGCATAGTGGCGAAAGAACACTCTGGAAGACTTCCAGCCAGTGTATGAACGGAGATGTTCAAAATCCATACAATTAAAGAAATTTAAGGATGAGGCAACTTTCCTCGGATCGTGACCTGCGGGTGTATTGTCAGGATCCGCTCTGCGAATAAAATATGTGATTTTCGCTCTGAGTTGATTCAGAGATAAATTTGAGCCTGATGTTTCTCCCCTGAATAGTTGACCACCCTTGAAGTCTGAAGTTCTATGAAGATAGACCTTTAGGCATTCTACTGGACATAGAGATGCATCTTCTTTCAGAGGGCAGATTCTCCAGGGACCCCACCTGTTGGTGGGTAACTCATTCTTGGCGAGAAATGTAGGATCCGGAAACAGGTTCAGTTCTCCCCCATCCAGGAACTGAACACGACCTGCCTCTCTCGAGAGGGCTACAATCTCACTAACCCTGGCCCCGGACGCGAGTGCAAAATAGGAAAATAACTTTTTGTGTCAAATCCTTTAACGCACACTCTTCATTGCTCAACAGAGAAGCGAAATGAAGAACTTGTCTAAAGACCATGAAATGGGCTTTGGAGGTGCTGAAGGTCTGAGCCTAGCACAGGCTTTCTGGACTTTAATAAAGATCTCGTTACCTAGGTCGACCTGGAAGGCATATAGAATGGGTCTTGTCAAAGCAGACTTACACGCTGAAATCGTGTTAGCTGCCAATCCTTGACCATGGAGGTGGAGAAGAAAGATAAGCAGAAGTCTGTCAAGATCTCCTGCGGATTCTTCGCCTTGACAAAAGGCCACCCATTTTCTCCAAGATGACTCATATTGCCTTCTAGTAGATTTGCACTTATATTCCTCAGGGAAGTCTATGCTGGCTTTCGAAATCCCGAAACGCTTTCTCACCGCTAGGGAGAGAAAATCATGAGCTGCAGGGTCCGGGTTTTCTGTAATGAAGCGCAGACAGCTGACTTCTGGACTCGCTGGGTCAGAACTGGATCTGGTAGCGGTACAAACTTCAGCTACAGTTCCAATGCCAGGGGGAACCACACGCTGTTCGGCCACTTGTGGGCCACTATTGCCGCTGCCCCTTGAAGGATCTCAGTTTGTTGAGGACCCTCAACAGAAGGTTGTGAGGAGGGAACAGATAAATCTTGGACCATCTGTTCCAGTCGAGGGACATCGCGTCCACTGCTTCCGCTAAGGGGTCCTCGTACGGGGCACGTACAGGGGCAACTTCTTGTTGTCTTTCGTCGCAAAGAGGTCTATCTGCAGTTCTTGGACTGATTCAGAATGAAGGAGAATGATCCTGCGTCTAAGGACCATTCCGACTCTATCAGTGTGACCCTGGATAGAGCGTCCGCTGTCACATTGCGGACTCCTTGAAGGTGAACTGCCGACAGGTACCACTTCTTCTTTTCCGCCAATCGGAAGATGGCCAACATCACCAGGTTGAGAGGTGGTGACCTCGATCCTTGTCGATTCAAGTATCTCACAACTACCTCGCTGTCCATCACCAACCTTATGTGGATCGAGTGACGCGGGGAGACTTTCTTTAAGGTAAGGAGCACTGCCCTAGCTTCTAGAAAGTTTTATGTGAAAGGTCTTGAATAGCTTGGACCAAGTCCCCTGGACTTTTTTTCCGATGAGAGTGACCTCCTCATCCCTCCTTCGAGGCGTCTGAGTGAATCGTCACCGACGGGGGAGGTGGCTGAAGAAAAACCGACTTCTTTAGATGTCTGGCTTGGGACCAAGGCCTGAGAAGAGTACTTAGCCGAAGCGGCTGGTCTTCTCAGATCTCTTCGCTCGTTTGATGCATAACTTCTCCAAACTCCGATTGCATCCTTTAGCTGGGTCTGTCACCGAAGCAAACTGGAGAGAGCGCAGTACCCTCTCCTGCTCACGTCTTGATATCCTTTCGGAATCTAGAAGTCTCTTGACAGAACCCGCTATCTCCTTCCTTTTCTTCGCCGGGATGGAGAAACGGGTTGACAAAAGGTCCCAGTGGATTCCCAGCCACTGGAACTTTTGAGATGGAGAAGGTCGAGACTTTTTTCTGTTGATCTTGAAGCCTAGGTACTGTAGGAACTGGATCACTTGACTGGAAGCTTGCAAGCATTCTGTCTCGGATGCTGCCCACACCAACCAGTCGTCCAGGTAGGCTACTACCTGAATTCCCTTTAGGCGTAATTGTTTGAGAGCTACGCTCGCAAGCTTCGTAAAAATCCTTGGGGCTATGTTTAGCCCGAATGGCATGGCTCCAAAGGCGTATAGTCTTCGTTGAAGCCTGAACCCTAGGTAGGGGGAGAGTCGATGGCTAATTGGAATGTGCCAATAGGCGTCTGACAAGTCTATAGAGACGGAATATGCCCTCTTGGGCAGTAAGGTCCTTATGTGTTGCAGTGTTAGCATTTTGAATTTGCAATTCACTATGAACTTGTTGAGTGGCGACAAGTCCAGAATGACTCTGAGCCTTTCCGAGTCTTTCTTGGGAACACAAAACAGCCTCCCTTAGAAATTGATGGGCTTCACCCTTCGGATCACCTTTTTTCTCCAACAGTTCTTAAACGTACTCCTCCATAACGGGGGTGGAGTGTTGGAAAAACCGAAGGCACGGGGGTGGAGTGCTGTACCAGCTCCAGCCCAGTCCATTCTTGAGTAGGCTGTGGGCCCAGGGATCGAAGGTCCACCGATCCCGAAATTTCAGAAGTCTTCCTCCTACCGGTATCACCTCACTTGGACTGCCGTCCTGAGGTCTTGCCTTCCTGACCACGACCACCCCTGAATCCCCTTCCCCTTGAGGGGCGTCTAGACGAGCCTCTGGCTGCTCCTCTAGGCTTTGCTCGAAAGGAAGTAGACTGCCCTTCGAACGCTGGGGTGAATGCCGTGGACTGTGTCGACACGGCCTGGGGTACCCACTGAAAAGTGGTCGGGGTTTGTGCCACGATCTGGGGCACTGGGGGCAATGGCAATTGCAGTTGCTGTTGCTGTCTAACAGGCTTGGCTGGCCGAGACGGTAGCCTAGTCCTCATAGTCTTCCTCTTTGGTTGAGGACCCTCATCTGGGGAAGACTTTCTTTTGATAGCCAGGCCCCACTTCTGGAGAAGGTTTCTATTCTCCAAGGCGGCCTTATCAACAACTTCTTTGACCAAGTCGGTAGGGAAAAGGTCTTTTCCCCAAATGTTGGAGGAGATTAGTTTCCTTGGCTCGTGCCTCACCGTAGCCGAGGTAAACACGAACTCCCTACAAGCTCTCCTTGCCTTGACGAAGCCATAAAGGTCCTTCGTCACTGTGGCCAGATGAGTCTTGGCCACTACCATGAACATTTCATGGACCTTGGGGTCACTTGCCATCGTCTCGAGAGTAGTCTGAAGAGACATTGAGGCAGTCAGTCTTTCTTTTGTATCGAACTCTCTTCGCAAAAGAAAGTCAGACAGCTTAGGGAGGTCCTCACCGAACTGACGTCCGGCAATATCAGCCTCCAACTTTCCAACTGAGAACGTAAGATGGACGTCCTTCCAGTCTTTGTGGTCCATAGGCAGGGCCAGCGACAAGGGTTTACACTCCTCTAGGGAGGGGCAAGGCTTGCCGGCCTCGACTGCTTTCAGTACAGCCAGAAACCCTTTCTGTAAAAAGGGGAAGGCTCTAGTAGGCAAGGACACAAAGGAAGGGAGCTTCCTGTTCAATGCGGCTACCTTTGAGTTAGAGAAGCCCCTCTCTTTCATCGAGGATGAAAGTAGAGCTTGAGCCTTAGCATGGTCCATCACTATGACCTCCTTCGGCTCTGTCTCCTCCTTTGAAGCTGGTTCCTTCCTCAGCCGGACATAACAGTCCGGATATGATGCCTTGCTGGGCCAGAATTCCACCTCTTCCAGGGGAACTGAGCCCAGCTTATCCGAGATGACGATCTTTCCAGTCGTCATCGGCATGTGCTCAGCATACCTCCATGGGTTAGCATCTGAGCACAAGGGAAGGTCTTTCACATTGAGCTTTTTCTGGGGCCCATGTGATTCTGCAAGGCACTGCATTCGCAGTTCCATTGCAGCCGCCTTCTCCTGATTCTCCTTCTGCATTTGTTGGATCATTCCAACAATAGAAGAGAGGGCCTGTCCCAGCACTACTGGGAGACCGGCCGATGTTGAGGGAATAGGCTCCGGAATCTGAACCGGAGTAGCCGACACCTCGTCGACATCTACCTCTACAACGTCTGGAGCTTGAACTTCATCCTGGGCTTCTGTCAGGAGGTCTTCCTCCAGACACTCGTCCACATCAGACATCCTGTCATCTAACTGGATGTCTTGCATCGCGACCGCGACTTCAGCATCCACCTGGATCTGAGCTTAGGGGATCTCCTCTTGAGGCTGGGGAATCACTGCATCAGCTGATGCCTTAGGGAAAAGATACGCCCTCATCTTCTCACTTGGAAGATAAGGGCCAGAAGTGTTCTTTTGGAAGCCCCTTACCCAGGTACGAAGCTTCTTCCTAGCTGTATCCCTTGATTCCTCCGTCCTAGGGGAATCAAAGGTCTCAGTAATCAGGTTAGTGCACACAGTACATACCTGAGGGTCCCAATACCGGAGATCATCCTTGGAGACAGCGCATGCTGCGTGTCTCCTACAAAACTCATGTCCGCAGAGGTTCTTGCTGCGGACGTTGCAGAAAGCACTTCCGCACTTCGGAGTGTCCTTCTGTAAAGAGAAGAAATTTCCATGAGTATCAAGTGAACTATGTATCACTGGATATGCATAGTATAGCATAACAATTCAGAAAGGAAAGACACACACTTGTGTTTCCCTCACAACCCATTGTTGCAGCCTTCCAGATAATAAAATCAAATGGTTAATCTCTTCTAGAGTAACCAATGCAAGGTTTCCAGAGGAAACAGATGAAGCTCACACCTAAGCAATAATTTTAAGATCCTGGATAATAGACAGGAAAGAACTCACTTTCCTATCTGTATGGCAACAGCAAAGGGATGTGCAAGAAAACACAAAAGTGTTAGAACACACAGTGCTGTACCAAAACCCTTACCATAGTTTTCTTCTTACTGTATATGTTATACTGAAGAATACTAGTACAGTATAGGGGGATACGTACCGGCCGGCACACACCATAACTAGCTTTAAAGTATACTACTTAACAGCTATAAGGCGGCAGAACTCTGGTTCAAATGCATGTGCCGGCCGGCCACAGCCAATGTCGGCCGGCAATGGCTGCTGGCCGGCAACTACACAAGGTAGTACCCAGCTGCCGGCCACACTCTTGGTGACCGGCAGACAAGGGCTGACATAAGCCGGCCGGCAAAGGTACAAGACCGATGCCAGCCGGCAGCAAAAGAACCAGAGGACTACACCTGCCCGGCTGCCGGCCTCATAGGCCGGCAGCCGGGTCGGGTACAGCACTAGAAGAAAAATAGAATGGATGCCGGGATAAAAGTGTACACTACCTCCAAGCCCGGCAATCCGAAAGAGTGCATATAAGGAAGGGGAGAATCTAATTCAGGCTTCCTGACCAATGCCGTCTGGTTCTACAGGCAGGCATGGATGAGGGACCAAGGGAGGTCCGGGCAGCACTCAAAATATAAGACCCTTGCCAGCCGGCAGCTCTGCCGGCCGGCAAGGGGCTGAGTCAATTCCACATCCTAACCTATACTAGGTCCAGATGTAGAACGACGTACAGTACTGTAATAGCTAGGCCATTACGGAGAAAGAGGGGGAAGGGACAAGAGGGTCCTACCAACCTTGCTTTAGTGACGGATCACCCGCAGCCAAGAAACTTATCTTAGCCTAAGGGAGATCTAAGGGGGAAGGCCAGCAATACTTGCCTGCTCCCGGAGCACCAAAGCAAGGAAGGTGTTGCTACTCCCAGGGAAAGAAACTTATCCTCCCCCGAGAACAGCAACAAGGACTAGTCTGGTAGATCACAAAAGAAGGAATCATATCCACAGAAACCTTCGGTAGTGACCTAAGGAGGCTAAGCCCCCTTTGTCTGTGTCAGGCCAGCGAGGGAGACTCTACCCCAAGCCAGACAAACACAGACTCAGACTAAAAAACTCTGTTGTTCTGTCCCTCTATGAACCAGACTTACTGGAACAGGAAGGTACAGTAACACCCCAGTATAGTTTTATCGAAAATAAATTCGAAAAAAACCACTTAGGGATAAGCCCAAGGCTTAAACAGAGGGAAAGGGATTGCATACCTTCTCCGAAGAAAAGAAAGCAACCGGGGAGTATGAGAAAGTATACTAAGGCTCCATAAGCAACTTAGCCTAGGCACCAAGAGAATCGATTACCTAAATCACCGAAACTCACTCGTATACTATCTTGGAAATATTCCACACAATCTTAAATGTATAAAACATAGCCTAAAGCTTCAATAAAATTTTTATTACACTCGGAAAAACCAAAATCATGCAAGAAGTACTAGGACCAAACGACTAGGCTACATGGCCTAGCGTAGGCCAGAATGGCGAATACTTCGCCAAAATAATACTAAGCACGAAGGAAATCCTATGTAATGCTAAATAGCTAAAATTTATTAAAGCAAAATAACCGGGAATGTCGCTCTGACTAACTAAACTCATACCTAGCGAGCGACAGCGTCCAGGACGCCTCCGGTAGGCTACGGCTCTTTTATCAAAGATTATTCCTATTAATCACTCAAAAATTTACCAAGAGCCTACATTTATACATAAAAGACATTATACTCAACTTATCAGAGGCTGACGAAGACGGAGAAGCCATGAAAAGTAGAATAAATCCAAGATTTGCGAGAAACACAGGAAAAAACACCGAGTTGTTAAGCTACGCAAAAAGGAATACAGATGGCGCCAGGATTGGCGCCAGGCACGCATACGAATCGGAAGATAGGGAGCCTTGGGAGCGGCTCCCCCTTTTTCTTTCCCGAATTCGTTTCTTACCAATCGCCTCCTACGAGACGAAATCTCTGTCCAGGATGCAGATTGCCATGTGGCGTGTCAAGAATACGTCCTCTGATATGTCGCGATATCCCTTTCACGAGGGATACTCGCTCCAGGAGTTAGAATTCTGGTACCTTAAGGTAAATTCTCTGGGAATATCGCCGTAGTTGTAATATACCCTAGGAAGCTACCCTATAGGAACTTCCATCAGGACGACATGGCTTGAGCCCAAATATATATATATATATATATATATATATATATATATATATATATATATATATATATATATATATATATATATATATATATATATACATATATATATATATATATATATATATATATATATATATATATATATATAGGTAAAATTCAAAGCGTATTTATTGGTTGTTTGTGTGTTATGATTGCCTTGCCTTGTGAAAGACACGGGCTCTTGCGTTAGCAACCTGTAAATGAATGTCATTGTAATTTGTTTTAATTCACTTTGAAAGAAGGAAATATCTATTGGTTCTCTCTTAGAGTCTTATGTATGGCTCGTGCGAGCGGTTAGGTAGTACAACAACACTTCCGTCTCCAATGCCTCTTTGAGAAAAGAGAATGTGTTTTCTCAGCACTTTTTAAACACTTATTCATAGTCTATGAATGTACAAACAATAAACATACATATATCAATAAGAAAATATAAGGTACATGATGACACATTTTAAATGAAATATCGTAATAGTTAAGACAAAAAAAAAAAAAAGACAAAAAAAAAATTACTCAGCCCCCTTTCATATATAATTTGTTGCTCAATTAACTTCGATACATTACATAGTGTACTTTGTAGGTATACCTGACGGAAAAATAATTTCTTTCTCTCTATGAACAATATATAATAATATCTGCACAAGTATTCGTTTGATATGAAGTAAGGATTGCAAGATGTTGAAGAAACACACGACCTCAGTATCTTAGAGGATAGAGTGCTTAACACCCTAATTAGCGGAGCTCTTTTTGTGCTCAGGTAAATAAGCTACTTTTAGGTAGTCCATAGACACCCAAGGGGTACGGCCCTCCATTAGAATTTTGAACGCTTTTCTCCTTCTCTTAATACACCATATTGGCCCTCATATGGGGTAGAGATGATCACATAAGGGATATTGAATAGGTTTGGTGGCACATATCTTCTTGTGACATCGGAATACGACAGTTTTGCAGGCATGATTTTTTCTATGGTAATTCGTACGTTCGCCAAACCCTGCGGCTCGTTGCTGCCTGGAAGGACATCTGCTGGTATTCGAATTACTTGACCGAACAATGATTCAACTGGCGATGAATTAAGTGCCACATGGTGGGTGGTAAAGAGACCCAGCAGCACCCAGGGTAGGTTGCGGTGCCAGTGTTGACCTTTAAACATAGCTATAAGAGATTCCTATATCGTGCTGTGGAAACATTCCACCATGCCATTCCCCTCTGGGTTATACGCTGTAGTGTGATGTAAGGACGTGACCAGGGATGCGGCGAATGCCTACCAGAGGCGAGATGTGAAACTTGTTCCTCTATCACTCACAAGGGTTTCTGGGACACCGTGTCGAACCACCCACTGAATAAGAGTCTTTGCACAATTCTCAGTCGTCAGCTGATGGAGGGGGACCGCCTCTGGCCATCTTGTATTTCTATCAACTATCGTAAATAAATATCAGTATCCCTCTGACGGAGTCAGCGGACAAACTATATACACATGGATGGGGGCTAGAGGTCTAGCTGATAACTTAAATTTTCCCACACTAGTTTCTACGTGCTTACTTACTTTCGCTTTTTGACAAGAAACACATTCCTTACACCAAACCTTTATATCACTTTTCATATTCCTCCATAAATATCTCTGTCATTATTTTCATTGTTGAACGGCCTGATGGGCGAAAAAGATTATGCACATTTTCAAAAGCAGTCTTTCTGAAAGGCAATGGTAGGTAAGGATGCGTCCTTCCTGTACTTATTTCAAACTGAAAGAAAAACAACCAACTTTATAAGAAATCCACTTCAAATTATTATCTTCACGAAGGAGGTGCACTAATTCTTTGTTATTCACTTGACATGCCGCCATATCATTGTAATTTATTCCAAGTTGCACTGCGTTTATGACATTCTGTGAGAGGGCATTTACAACTTTATTTGAGTTTCCCCTAATGTATGTAATCCAGCAGGGAAATTCCACAGTGGCGGAGAGCTGCCGTTGCTGACGGGGAGACCAAGCATCTGCGGCTTTAGTAAATGCGTGGACGAGAGGCAGATGGTCCATCTGGATGCTGCAGGACCTACCCTCGAGGAGATGGTAGAGTACTTCCTCTAAGGGCCAGTTAATTTCTTACTGAAGAAGGCGAGTGGCTGCTTTCGATTTTACGTCTGTTGCTCTAACACGCCTCCAATGGCAACACTACTGGCATCCGTTGTGAGAATTAGATCTCCATCAAGAGAGTGAAATGCCAACCTTGTAGCGGATGCCAAGGATCTCTTGGTTTCATCGAACGCCTTTTGAAGTAGTGGCGTCCAGATCAATTTCTTCGGTTTCCCTTGAAGGGCGCCATATAGAGGTGCCATGATTTTTGCAACATGCGGCTGGAAGTGGTGATAATAATTTATCATTCCGGCAAATTCCTGAAGACTTTTGACATCCTTAGTGATGGGAAAACTCTCGATGGCGGCCAACTTATGCGAGAGTGGAGAAATCCCTTCTGCGTCGATTCTGTGCCCCAGGCACTCCACTGAAGACCTTTCCCACTCACATTTATCAGGTCTGACCACGAGACCATTTTCCTTAAGGTATTTTAGTACTCTATGGACATCCTGAATATGCTGCCTGAAGGAGGGGATGAAGATAAGTATATCATCGACATACATGACGACGAAGGTCATGTCTCCCATGATGAAATCCATTAAGCGCTGAAACGTGGCACCTGCATTCCCGAGACCAAAGCAGGTGAAGTTGAAAGTGTAGGTGCCAAATGGGGTAATTATGGCCGTCTTACGGATGACTTCTGTGGCGATGGGCACTTGAAAATAATCTTTAAGGGGACCGTCCGCCATGGGGTATTGACATAACAACTTTCAGAAATCGAAAATCGTTTTATTGCTTCTATGTATGCGTAAACATGTCGTACATACTCCCCAGAAGTTTCAGCCGTTTATTTTTACAAATAATGAAGGTATAGAGGTTTTTAAATGATGACGTCATCCTTACTGTGTCGTATGCATGACTGAGTTTGACAAAATTGTCTTTGTGTGTTAATTTTGCATATCTATAGCGATTTTTCACTTATATTTCGATCAATCGTACGTCTGGCAGAAATGGAACGCGTTGGTAGAGTGTAGATGAACAAAATCTACTCTTACAATAACAGAAGCCAAAGTTGCCAAAGATGTATAGAAGTTATAATGTATGCGTTTGATTACTTGAAGTTCGTATGTACATTGTGTTTCCACAACACCCTCGGGAACATTATAGCAAGGCCAATGTTACCTAAGGTTATAGAAAGAACAAATAGTCAATAATTTTTCCAAACAATGAAGATATAGCGGTCTTTAAATGATGACGTCATCCTTATGGCGTCGTCTGTATGACTGAGTTTGACAGATGCGCAGTTCTCTCTCTCTCTCTCTCTCTCTCTCTCTCTCTCTCTCTCTCTCTCTCTCTCTCTCTCTCTCTCTCGAATTATTTACCACTGCCATTTATACAAATACTTTTATTCTCTCTCTCTCTCTCTCTCTCTCTCTCTCTCTCTCTCTCTCTCTCTCTCTCTCTCTCGAATTATTTAAAACTCCCATTTATACTAATACTATAATAACAATGTGCAACTCTCTCTCTCTCTCTCTCTCTCTCTCTCTCTCTCTCTCTTTCTCTCTCTCTCAATTTGAACTGCTATCTATATCAGCCAAATGCTTTCATGATCTCTCTCTCTCTCTCTCTCTCTCTCTCTCTCTCTCTCATGTTTCGAAATCTCGTACTTCTGGCAGAAATGAAAGGTATTGGTAGAGGGTAGGTGAATGAAAACTACCAGCTACGAAAACATCAGCAAAGTTTCCAAAGACATATAGAAATTATAATGCATGTGTTTATTTACTTGAAGTTCGTATGTTGATTGTGCTTTCACAGCGTCCTCTGGAATTTTATAGCAATGCCAATGTTACATAAGGTGATAGAAAGAACAAAAAGTAAGTGGAGAACAAGAAAAAAGAACCAAGAAAGAGGGAAACATGGATAAGAGTACAAAGCTGAAACCTGCTAACTAAAACACTGGCAACAATTAGAGATCGCTGGCAACTCATAACATAGGAATAGTAAACTGAGGGTTCAAATACCTCCTTTAGGGTGCATTTATGTAGGAATAAACAATAAAAGTTATCATAATAATGTTATCTTGATTTCTTTTAGAAAAGAAGCGAAAGTTTGCTGCAAATCTTTGGGAACTCATAACTCAAAAACATACTTATTCCCACTTAGGTACATTTTTCTCACTTATTTGTTGTTCGATATTAGAGAAGAAGATATCGTTGAAAAGAAGAATAAAAATCCCACAATTCTGTCATACAAAATTTTGATTTTCTTTTTAAATGTTTTTTTTCACGATTATTTTCCGTCTAGACGAGGAAACAAAAATAAAAATTCATTAAAAAAAAAACTGAAAGGAAAATCAAATTCTGTCTGACAGAATTGTTCGGTTGTTAGAGTAGTTTTTGTGGTATAAGTTTCAATGCAATTAGTATTATAGTAGTGGGGAAAAATGTACCTAAATATATTTTTTAAATCATGATTTTTGCTAATAAATCCAAAAGTTTTTGATCAAATGACTTGAAATTTTTATATGATGAAGGTATTATATATGTCTAAAACATATATAGAAATTGTGTAATTTGGATCATTAGAAAAAAAATGGCGGACATGGCGGACAGTCCTTAAGAAGATCTAATTTTGAGAAATATTTTGCCCCTGCGAGATTATTTGTAATATCATTAATGTTCGGAAGAGGGTAAGGATCTGGCACTGTGACATTGTTAAGACGACGATAATCCCCACAGGGCCTCCAGGTACCTTCTGCCCTAGCTACCATGTGTAGGAGGGAGGCCCAAAGTGAGGAATTTTTTCGGCAGATTCCTGCTCGCTACAAGTTAGAGAACACTTCCTTGGCGACTTTGAATTTCTCTGGTAACAATCTCCTGTAGTGGGAGTAAGCAGGAGGCCCTTCTGTGACAATGTGATGTTTAACCCCGTGCTGGGGGACCCCAGGGGAACGGGCAGCTAAGTCTTCCTTGAAGACACCCTCGAATTCCTCCCTAAGAGACTTGAACTCACGTGGTGTATCACAGCTTGTGTCCACAGCCATCCCCTGCTCCTGCGGCTGCAGAAGGCCCTTAGAAGCGACGTCCGCTGAGAGTTTGAATGTCTGAAGGAAATCAGCTCACAGTAACAATTGCTCGACGTTAGCTACCACACATGGCCATTGGTATTTTTCACCTTGGAACGATCTCATCATCGGGAATAAAATAAAAATCACATGCAAAAAATGAATAATAATAATGATAATAATAATAATAATAATAATAATAATAATAATAATAATTAGATGGTTTCTGGAGGGATGTGACTAGAAGTGTAAAAAGATTACAGAATTACCTAACTACAAATCTATTATCAAAACTGTATTTTTAAAGGCGTGTTTTTTGTAGTAGACCTCATCATCTTAAATATGGGAAAACATAGAACTACTTATGCGAACGCCATGAAGTATTTTTGTCTCATACTACCATTACTGTATAAAATTTCTAATCAACTTTCATTTTTGTGTCCTTACAATATCCATAAGCTAGCACGTAAAAGGTGTAGTGTCCATAGGTAGGAACTCATTTTAGATTGTAGGCGACATTACCTACCTCCTGGTTTATTTTTTGAGATTCGTCCTTTTTTTCTTACATCATACCTCTATAGAGCTAGAATTGCATGAATTTGGGATTCTTTTGATATGCGCATATATATAGGGGTAAAAACGCATTACTCGCTTGTATCTTTAAACTAATGAATTGAACTCAACCATGTTCAGTTGATCCTTGCTAATCATTCCCAATTTGTTTTGCAAAGTATCCGTATCTAATTCTAGCTGAGCTTTCACATACTTGTAAGTCAATTTATTGGCAAAGTAGACCCTGGGTTAAAATCAATTCTTTTATCATTAGGTGGAAAAAGATAGAGGATTAGGAAGGCATCAGAAACAAAAAAAGTTCTTTTATGTGGAACAAAACAAGCAAGCACAGTAGTTCATAATTGAGAGCTATCCTTTCTTATTCATATCATGAAACTTCAAGGCTCAATCAAGTCTTTTAACACCCATAGTGGGATCCCTCAAGGTCTTAAATAATAATCTCAGATGTTAAACTAAGCGTCGAAAGATACAGGTTCCACACTTGTTCCGACATCAAACTTCTGCCAACTATCTAGAGATCGGTATTTGCCAAGAAAGGAGGCTACCAAAAAACCAAGTGTAGAAATTGCAATGATCTCAAAGCTCAATATATTTCTGTTCGAAACAATAACTTTAGATATAGCTTGGCTTTTGTTTTACAGCGAATCAGAGAATAACCGTTAAAGAGCCAAATTAATATTATTATTATTACTATCCAAGCTACAACCCTAGTTGGAAAAGCAAGATGCTATAAGCCCAGGGGCTCCAACAGGGAAAAATAGCCCAGTGAGGAAAGGAAATAAGGAAATAAATAAATGAAGAGAACAAATTAACAATAAATCATTCAAAAATAAGTAACAACGTCAAAACAGATATGTCATATATAAACTATTAACAACATCAAAAACAAATATGTCATAAATAAACTATAAAAAGACTCATGTCCGCCTGGTCAACAAAAAAGCATTTGCTCCAACTTTGAACTTTTGAAGTTCTACTGATTCAACCACCCGATTAGGAAGATCATTCCACAACTTGGTAACAGCTGGAATAAAACTTCTAGAGTACTGCGTAGTATTGAGCCTCGTGATGGAGTAGGCCTGGCTATTACTGCCTGCCTAGTATTACGAACAGGATAGAATTGTCCAGGGAGATCTGAATGTAAAGGATGGTCAGAGTTATGAAAAATCTTATGCAACATGCATAATGAACTAATTGAAGTTCTTTAGTTGGTGACCCGTAAAATCCACCAAAAAAATTTAACTCCGTGAATCCTACTAATTTATAAAATTCGTACCACGAAAATTCCATCTCACTAAATTTCAACTTTGTCAACTTTCTCTGTAAATAAAGATAATGATTTAAATTTCTTATTAAACTACACTAATTCAAAATTTAATGCATTGCATACAAGTTCAGAAAAAAGCAAAGATCATATTAAAAGTTTTCATGCAATATAAACCGAGAGAAATAAAGGTTATGAGAAACACTCACCAAAAATGTAAAAAGTTATCCTACTCACAATTTCCCACCAATTTCTTTAGTCTTTCATCTTCTAGCTTTTATACTTTATCTTTTTTTTCTTTTACTCTGCCGAGTCTCCGCGCCTAGTAGGTCAACTTTGTTCTTCCTTAACCAAGGACCCATACAATTTCCGCAGATTAAGGTGTATCGAAGTAACAGATGACTGGATAGCATTTCAATACCAATCAACAGCATTGTTGCTTCTTGGGATATTTGATAAAATCTTTCAGGTGTTGACACTGTTGCTCGGGAGTTCTCTTTGTCCCATGGTATTGATAGCTCTTTGATTACCAATTTCCACATTAGATGAGGCAAATGAATAACAATCCACTGTAATCAGCATAACCGACTTAAGTGAAGCATATTCAGTGTGAATGCGCTCAAACTAACCAATATAGAATTTTTCATAACGCCAGTGGGCTCCTGTTTTTTTTTTTTTTTTTTTTTTTTTTTTTTTTTTTTTTTTTACATTGTCTTCATGCTTTGCGTACAAGTAATTTTCCTCTTCAACCAACGTTCGTTTTCCTTTCGTGAAAGATATTTATGAGAAGGACATGGTTGCCAAAAAATTAGAAGAAAAAGAAAATACTTTCTAAGACAGCGATGAAAAAAACAAAAATTTAAGTTGATTAATATTTTTGGTATATACAGCAGTTTCAATTAAATATAATTTTTATTTTGAGCAAACAATCGTTTAACTTAAAATATATAGTTAATTATCTTGATGTCGAAGAATTTTCTTGGGAGGAGTTTTCGGGGTGGAATTTACATGTCATGCTTCTAACAATGGATGCACAATTTGAAAAATTTAGTTATGTTTTTATCGTGATCAAAACTGTAAGAGCTTAACATAAAATATAAATAATTTTCCACATGGACGATGACGACTCCTGGTCCACAAAGCTATATGTACAGCACTAAATGAAATATTACGTTTGGGTCTTTGTGAAATGTTTTGGAATAAAAATATATCTTATCCTTGCTGCTGGCTTATAATAATAATAATAATAATAATCATCATCATCATCATCATCATCATAATAATAATAATAATAACAATAATAATAATATTAATAATAATAATAATAATAATAATAATAATAATAATAATAATAATAATCTTTATTTCAGAAAAAGCTACAGCGGTACAGTATTGTTAAACTTATGGCATCAGTAAAAAAAGATAAGAAACGCAATAGCACCAGTGATCACAGTACACCATTAGCAGGTTGAGCACAGAATTTCAAGGTCGAGAGCCTATGTAAAGTTCATCGTAATCGATGATACCAAACATAGATCTGAAATTACGGTAAAGGATAGATGCAGACAATATAAACCAAATTTAAGACCCTACAAATATACAAAATAGACGACAGCAACTATATATATATATATATATATATATATATATATATATATATATATATATATATATATATATATATATATATATATATATACATATTTCGGTACTGGTTTATGGGTTACATTAGAGATATTGCAATTATACACTATAGCAGATGCAGTAGCAGATAATCTATAATTGTGGTATACTGGTAGCAGTGATAATAATCTCAAATATAATCAAATATAATATAATCACAACACCTGAATTTTCTTAATAATGATGATACTACGCATATTAACAGTAAGTAAAAAGAGAAAAAATAGAGATGACGATGATAATTATGTTGGAACATTAATTGCCAATATTATGATAGCAATCTGTAATAAAAAAAAAGGTCTAGTCGTAAAACAGGAAATCCTACACTTTCAAACAGGAAATTGAGTAATGTAAAGTTACATCATTATCATAACATTACTGGAGATTATACCCTACATGAAGTCATATCCATTTATGCGTAAGAACTCACACAATTCTTTTTATACACGGTATATTAGCCTGGACACCAATTGATAATTAGTAGTCTGTGCTAACATTTTCCCAGTGCTTAAACCCAACATTGGAGATACTAAATCCCTATCCATTTTTACCTGCCAATAGACGTCCATATTTACTACTATTATGATGAATACCGTATCACAGGTTAAATGTCCATTATTGCTATCAATATCAAAGTAAGTGTTGATGCAGATTATTGTAATGGTAATTAAAATGATGCAAATGGTTCCGGTAAATTTCCTCTTTCTGTCACCACACAATAGGATGTGATTACCGATCATCCAAGTATTAAATACGACGGCTTTGAGACGGATTTATGAAAGATCTCAAACTTTACACATGGTTCAAGATTCAGCGATCCGTAGGTAATGGGAATAATTCGTTATGTTTAACGAGATGTCCAGGGTATTTGCTTATCACTTGGTCGTCATTCAATATAATCCTGTTTGATGGGAAGGAATAAGCCCCTGGAATCTCTAACCAAATAAATCACATGGTTGGTGTGATGTTTATAGCTTAATATTATTCTCTGAAGATATTTCAAGGAATTAATGATGATATGAGAAAGTAATTATGAATTTTACTGAAAATATTTTGGAATCCTACTTCCCCATGACCTAAATTTTTATATCAACTCTTTTAACAAAACAATCATTTCCGTATATTTCATAACTGATTACTGAGGGTTTTTTTCTCTTCCAAACAGTGATAGTAACAAAAATGATATTTCCAGTCAACCAAAGCTAATTAGCTATGATGGTGAAGATGGGTTATTTCAATTCTAGGTACAAAAAACCTGAATTCGACAGGTATATGTACAAAAGAATTGTCATTGACTTTTATCTTTCTTCGTAGCTAAATGGTACAGTGAGAGTCATACAAGCATCCTGGACCAGGGTTTGACTCCCGGCCGGACAGATGCCATTGTCTTTGAGTGATTTTGCTAAGAGACTCTGACCCATTGGTTAGTAAGAGAATCCAGACGTTAATGTATAAAAATATATGGCTTATTTGAAACTTTAAGAAAAAGAAAACGTTTAAATGTGCGAAATTTATCATTAATCGAATGCTAAGTTACAAACCAACCAATTAGCTACGATGGTGAAGATGGGTTGATTTCAGTTTTAAGTCCCAAAAACTGAATTCGACAGGTATATGTACAGAAGAATTGTCATTGACTATTATCTTTCTTCGTGGCTAAATGGGATGGTCACTGTCAAACAAGAATCCTGGACAAGGGTTCGATTCCCTGCCGGTCAGATGCTATTGTATTTGAGTGATTTCGCCCCGAGACTCTGATCCCGAGGTCGGTAAGAGAATCCTGACACTAATGTATTAAAATATATGGCTTATTTGAAATATGAAAAAACATGTATAAATGTGCAAAATTTAACATTAATCGAATGCCAAGTTAAGACTATCAATTAGCTACGATGGTGAAGATGGGTTGATTTCCATTCTAAATACAAAACACCTGAATTCGACAGGTACATATACAGAAGAATTGTCATTGGCTTTTATCTTTCCTCGTGGCTAAATGGTATGGTCACTGACATTCGAGCTTCTTGGGACAGTTTTAATACTCGGCCGGTCAGAATGTATTATCTTTGAGTGATTTCGCCTCAAGACTCAGATACCGAGGTCGTTAAGAGAATCCACATATTAATGTATTAAAATATGTTGGCTTATTTGAAATATGAAAAACACATCTAAATATGCAAAATTTATCATTGATCAAATGCCAAGTTACAAACCTGCCAATTAGCTACGATGGTGAAATTGTGTTGATTTCAATTCAAAGTATAAAAATCCTGAATTCAAAAGAAATATGTACAGATGAATTGACATTGTCTTTTACCTTTCTTTTTAGCTAAATGGTATGGTCATTGTCATACAAGCATCCTGGACCAGGGTTCGATTCCCGTCCGGTCAGATGTTATTGTCTTTGAGGGATGTCACCTCGAGATTCTGATCCCGAGGTCGGTAAGAAAAGCCAGAAATAAATGTATTAAATATATGGCTTATTGAAATAGGAAAAAAAAAAAACTTTCAAATGTGCAAAATCTATCATTTGTCGAATGCCAAGTTACAAACCTACCAATTAGCTACAATGGTGAAGATAGGCTGATTTCAATTCTATGTAAAAAAAAAAAAAAAAAAAAAAAAAAAAAAAAAACATGAATTCGACCGGTATAGGTACAGAAGAATTGTCCTTAACTTTTATCTTTCTTCATGAATAAATGGTACGGTCACTGTTATACAAACATCCTTTACCAGGGTTCGGTTTCCAGCCGGTCAGATGCTATTGTCTTTGAGTGATTTTACCTCGAGACTCTGATCCCGAGGTCGGTAAGAGAAATCAAACGTAAATGTATTAGATTATATGTCTTATTTGGAAAATAAAAAACATGTTTAAGTGTGCAATATATGTGTGCATATATATATATATATATATATATATATATATATATATATATATATATATATATATATATATATACACACACACACACACACACACACATATATATATATATATATATATATATATATATATATATATATATATATATATACACATATACACACACATATATATATATATACATATATATATATATATGTGTATATATATATATATATATATATATATATATATATATATATATATATATATATATATATATATATATACACACACACACACACACACACATATATATATATATATATATATATATATATATATATATACATATATATATATATATATATATATATATATATATATATATATATATATATATATATATATATATATCTTAAGCCTCATTGGACTAGATTATACATTCTACTAGTAAATATTATATTTGGCCAGTATCATTTGAACTTAGAATCTTCCATTGAAGGAGATTTCCACTAGGTTTAGCATTTCTGCGAGTCTCAGGGCATCGTCAAACAAAGAGGCAGAAAGTGAACGTACCACTTAACTAGAGAAAAAGAGCTCGTCTCGGAGCTCATTATTTGTAAAGTTCTATTAAATGTTTAGAAATATAAAAGACAGAGTCAAGAGTACACAGTGTGTTAATAACCTGAAGCATAGGTCAACGGGCTGTGGTTGTGGGGTCTGATTATTGTGGTGAAATAAAATAAAGTTATGTTCAAGCCGTTGAGTTCAAAGTGCAAAATATGATAATAATCTTAGCTGTAGAGTTCACTACTGCTGAAGACGAAGCTGGTACGGTTGTCATAGCCAGCAGAAGAGATGATGAAAGCATACATTCGTGACGGGCCCAAGAACCAAAAGACAAATTTGATAGGATGAAAAACGTGATTGAGTGATTATTAGGTAAGTGGGACAAACAACAAGTGATCCTAGCCATATCACCACACTCTTATGAATGTCAAACGCCCATTATTATTATTATTATTATTATTATTTTTATTATTATTATTATTATTAGCGAAGCTACAACCCTAGTCGGAAAAGCAAGATGCTGTAAGCCCAAGGGCTCCAGCAGGAGAAAATAGCCCAATGAGGAAAGGAGATAAGGAAATAAATAAACGAGAAAAAATTAACAACAAATTATTTCAAAAACAATAACAACATGAAAACAGACATGTCTTATATAAACTATGAAAATACTTATGTCAGCCTGTTCAGAATAAAAAAACATTTGCTGCAAGTTTGAACTTTTGAAGTTCTACTGATTCAACTAAGCGATTGGGACGATCATCCCACTACTTGGTCAATGCTCGATTAAAACTTCTAGAATTCTGGGTAGTATTGAGCCTCATGATGGAGAAGGCCTGACTATTAGAATTAACTGCATGCCTAATATTACGAACAAAATGGAACTGTCCAGGAGGATCTGAATGTAAAGGACGGTCAGAATTATGAAAAATCTTATGCAACAGGCATAACGAACTAATTGAACATCGGTGCCAAAAATGAATATATAGATCAGGAATAAGAAATCAAATAGACCATAAGTTCTAGAAGTTTCTGTCCAACAAATTAAGATGAAAATCAGCAGCTGGAGACCAAACAGGAGAACTATACTCTAATCAAGGTAGAATGAAAGAATTAAAACACTTTTTCAGAGGAGATTGATCACCGAAAATCTTGAAAGACTTTCTCAATGAGAGAATTTTTTTTGTACAATTCAAGAAGACACACACCTGATGTGTTTCTCTAAAGTAAATTTGCTGTCGAAAATCACACCTAAAATCTTAAAAGAGTCATACAAAATTAAAGAAAAATTATCAATGCTGAGGTCCGGATGTTGAGGAGCCACTGTCCTTGAACTACTTACAATCATACTTTGAGTTTTGTTATGATTCAACTTCATACCACATAATTTGCACCATGCACTAATTTTAGTTAGATTTCTATTAAGGGACTCAGCAATCCCAGATCTACATTCCGGAGATGGAAATGATGCAAAGAGAGTAGCATCATCTGCATATGCAACAAGCTTATTTTCTAGCCCAAACCACATGTAAGGTGTATATAGTATTAAAAATAATGGGCCAAGAACACTACCCTATGGAACACCAGATATCACATTTCTATACTTACTGTACCAACCGTGTGTCACATGATTGTACATAGTAACGACATTTCATTTTGTGTATATATTATGCTTGTATCTTCGCTCTCCCCTCGCACTGACGAGGACCTGAAATAACAAGTCTGTTTTTCTAACCATTAACTGTTAACCGGTGCGGTGTCGGTTGAACAGGAAATTTCCTGTTATGTCTTTTATGCCCTTTTTGGATGGAGTTTATGTATATAAAAGCGAGTGTTTCGTAATAAAGTTACTCACTTGCTTTCATCCTGCCTTTGAGTCACAATCTTCTCTTGGCTCGTCACATTGGTGACCCCGGAAGTCGACTCGCTCCTCCCGCCCTCCAACCCCACTCGCCCCTCCGTTATTGGTACTATGGCCGCCTAATTGAAACTTTCGTTGTTTGCAAGCAGAAAGGCGTTTGCTTGGTTTCAGCGCACAGAAGTCCAGTTTCGCATCAAGGGTGTTACTCGCTCAACCACCAAAGCAGATTATATTCTCACGGCGATACCCGAGGACACCTTCCCGCTCCGACTGGCTTTGTGAACAAGGAGACACCCCAATAGCGTATGTCGCCCTCAAAACATATCTTCTGTAGCAGTACTCGCCGTGGCCAACCGCCCGTATAGCAAATCTTTTTCAGCTCTCTCAACAACCGTTGGGGGACCAAAGGGCTTCGCTCGCTCTCAGGGAAATGACCAGTATCGCTCCCATGCAACCTGCCGCAGACGGCTCTCCTTGTGAGATGAACCTACTTCGTGCCCTTTAGATATGCCGTTTACCCGGACCTATACACGCTGCCATACCCGATGTCGATAGTTTACCCATAAAGTACTTGATGACCAAAACCGACGCCCTTATGGACAGCCACTTCAAGACTTCCATCAACACCTCCACCCCTGACGAAGAGGACGCCTATTCAATGTCACCTGAAGCTGACGTGAAGGCCGTAGGACATACACGCCTACCCTGTGACGTGTCGAAGCGGCAACAAAGCCACCCACCACCCGCCACTCGCTCGCGCCCCAACCAACGACTTCTACAGCCACTTACTACCTCCCATTCGCCGCAGTTTTGCTACTACCACTTCAGATTCGGGGCAACCGCGAAGAAATGTGCCAAGGATTGTCAGTGGCCAAAAAACGTGTAAGTAGGCCATCGCTCGTGGCGGTGGCCTCCCGTGTTTCTAATCTTTTCTTTTTACATGATGCAGGAACGGGCGTGCGATTTTTGGTAGACATGGGTGCTTGTCGTTCTCTTTTGCCAAGGAAACTCTTCAAGACACGACCTAGTCTGTCTACATCTGCCGACGTCCGCTTGGTAGCTGTCAAGGGATCTGCGATACCCACCTACGGTTACGAGAACCTCACATTATCGTTCGGAAACGGTAAATTCAATTGGAAGTTTCTCGTTGCTGACGTCACATTGCCTATCCTCAGTGCGGATTTCCTCTCTCACTTCCACCTTCTGGTCGATGTCGCCCACCGACGATTGGTCAACGCAGACTCGTACCTGTCGACACCTCTTCAACCCGGCCCCTGTAACCTCGCTCTCCACACTAGCGCACCCACGGATGCCTATGCCCACCTCCTCACGTCGTACCCAGAAGTTTTCTGTCCAGAACTTCGCCAAACGCCCACGGTTCCTGCCAAGCACGGTATTTATCACCATATCAAGACGACGGGACCCCCAGTCCTCGCAAAATTCAGATATCTGGCACCGGAACGATTGGCAGCCGCCAAACAGACATTCGCCGAAATGGAGGAAATGGGCCTTTGCCAAAAGGCCTCCAGCCCATGGTCGTCACCCTTACACATCGTTCTGAAGAAAGACGTCTCCCTCCGTCCGTGCGGGGATTACAGGCGCCTGAAAATGCAAACAGAACCGGATCACTACCCCCTCCCAAACATCGCCGACGTGACCTCCTACCTGCACAAAGCAAAGGTTTTCTCTACGCTCGACCTCCTGAAGGGGTATTATCAGGTGCCTATGAACCCAGAAAACATCCCCAAGACTGCCATCACCACTCCGTTTGGTACATACACCTTCAATTACTCCTGTTTTGGCCTTCGTTATGTTGGGGCCACATTTCAACGTCTCATGGATGGCATCTTAGGGGACCTCCTTTTCTGTGTATGTTATGTGGACGACATACGTGTGTTCTCCTCCTCAAAAGAGGAACACCTCCGTCACCTGCGCATCGTGCTCGACCGCCTGCAACAAAACGGCCTTGTAGTCCGGTACGACAAGTGTACCTTTGGCGCCAACGAAGTGTCGTTCTTAGGGCACCGCATCACTCCTGAAGGAGTCCACCCCTTCCCTGAGAAGGTAGCAGCCGTTCAGAACTTCCCCGTGCCCTCGACCGTCAAAGCTCTGCAGGAATTCTTGGGCATGATCAACTATTATCACCGTTTCCTGCCAGCCATTGCCACCAATCTTGTTCCCCTCTACGCCTACCTCAAGGGCAAGCCCAAGGACCTGAAGTGGGGTCCCCTTCAAGAAGCAGCCTTTTGCAATGCAAAGAAGGCCCTATCAACTGCTGCGGCTCTCACTTTTCCTATCCCACATGCCCTTCTCCTTCTCTCCACTGATGCCAGCAATGTCGCTATCGGTGCAGTACTCGAGCAGGTGGTCAACGGCTCGCCCCGCCCATTGGCCTTCTTCAGCAGAAAACTGTCCAAGGCAGAATCGGGTTATTCTACCTTCTATCGAGAATTGCTGGCGGTGCACTTGGCTGTCCATCACTTTCGCCATTTCTTAGAAGGTACGCCCTTTGTCATTCGCACAGACCACATGCCTCTGGTGCACGCCTTTACTCGACAGTCTGATGCCTGGTCCGCCTGGCAACGCCGACATCTCTCCGCCGTGGCTGAATACAATTGCACCCTTCAATACGTCCCTGGGAAAATGAATCCCGTTGCCGATGCCCTGTCAAGAAACACGTTGGCTGCCGTTCAACTGGGATTGGATTACAACACCCTGGCTGAAGCCCAATGACGGGATCCAGAGTATCAAGCATGTAGGACATCCTGCACGTCCCTCCGTTGGGAAGACTTCCCCCTCGAAGACTCCAACACCATCCTCCTCTGTGACGTCAGTACTGGTAGACCGCGACCTTGGATTCCTGCTCCCATGTGACAGCAGGTGTTTGATTTCATTGACAGTCTTTCACATCCCTCGTGCCGTTCGACTGCACAGCTGCTGAAGGCAAAGTTCATTTGGCACGGCATTTCTAAGGATGCCAAGGATTGCCTCCGCGCCTGTACTTCTTGCCAAACTTCCAAAGTACATCGACACACGGATTCCGGAGTGGGCACCTTTCCTCAACCTCAGCGTCGTTTCGCACACATTCACGTCGACGTTGTAGGCCCCCTACCCACATCACAAGGACATCGTTACCTGTTTACCATCATCGACCGCTCCACTCGTTGGCCTGAAGCCATTCCCAAGGAAACTGCAACGTCAGCCTCATGTACATCTGCCTTACTCTCTGGATGGATTGTAAGATTTGGTATCCCTGAGCATATTACTTCCGACAGGGGAACCACTTTCATCTCTCAATTGTGGACATCATTAGCAAATCTCCTGGGCATCACCCTACATGAGGCAACTGCTTACAACCCCGCTGCCAATGGAATGGTTGAACGTTTTCATCGCACCCTCAAAGCAGCTTTGATGTCCCACTGCAAGGATTTCAACTGGTTTACTCAGCTTCACTGGGTCCTCCTAGGACTAAGGACCTCTCCTAAAGACGCCCTCGACGTCTCGGCAGCTGAAATGGTGTATGGCGACCCATTGGTCGTCCCTGCCGAATTAATTTCATCTGCAACCTCCTCCGACGATCTCCAGCGCATACGTCACGTCGTGGGTAAATTTACTCCATGCCGCCACAGTTACAAGCCCCCAGCAAAGCATCACATATCGACAGACTTGCACTCTGCAACGCACGTCTTCCTACGCAACGACACTAGCAAGCCACCACTAACGCCCCCTTACACGGGCCCTTTCCTTGTGATCCGACGCAGTCTGAAAGTATTCCTACTAAACATTCGTGGCAAAGAAGACTGGGTCTCCAATGATCGTCTAAAACCTGCTTATCTCCTGCCAGATGACCCGCCTACAGTTCGCCTCTCTGGATCAGGGCACCCTATTTAACATCTACAGTATGTCATTTTTAGGGGGGGGGGAGCCATGTACCAACCGTGTGTCACACGATCGTAGCCTACATAGCAACGACATTTCATTTTTTGTTTATATTATGCTTGTATCTTCACTCTCCCCT
>NC_090725.1:179752401-179757401 GCF_036898095.1 Palaemon carinicauda
TTCATACCTTCCTTTTCGCGGTGACTAACGCTAAGAGTTCCTTTACAACTGTCGTGTAGGCTCGTTGCTGCTTCTTCAGCTTCGACATCATAAAACACATAGGGTGAAGAATCCTTTCCTTATCTTCTTATAGTAAGACAGCTCCAATCCCATTATTCGATGCATCCACATCGATAAGGATTTCTCGTCTAAATCCGGTACCTGAAGTATAGTTTCGAAGTTAATATGGCCTTCCTCAGATTTTCCTTTTTTTCCTGATATCTCGATAATGTAGGTCTGGTCACTGTACTTCAAAATTCGGAATGGATTAATGGAACTCGTTGGCGGAGGGAATCTCCTTTTCGATGAATACACCAATACCTATTGTCCTACTGCAACCTGCCTGTTTGTACTCTTCATTCCAAACCTTTTCTTTGTTCGTCCTCGACTTGTTTTCACGCTTTCTGTAGAAAATTTCCTTACCTCACCGATCCTTTTCCTCAAATTCTTGACATATTCTTCACCTGTTTCCTCTCGGTCCTTCCATTTTTTGCTAACATTTTAATCGTTCCTCGTTCTTCTCGTCCAAATACCATTTCATTCGGGCTACATCCAATGCTTTCTTGATAAGCATCGGTAGTCCCATGTCCCAGTCATTCCTCATTTTGTTGCAGAACTTCGTTAACATACTTTTCAATGTTTGATGAAACCTCTCTAGTGTGTCTTGGGTGTCCGGATGATAAGCAGTTTTATTACATCCTGAAATAATTTTTGACGTGAAAATTGTTCCTTGGTCACCTTGAACGATTTCCGGTATACCAAACTTAGTAAAAAAGTCTAGTAACTTATCGGCGATTATTTTGGCACTGCTGTTCCTGACGGGTATGGCTTCTGAATATCTCGTTACTGGACACATCAAGGTTATCATATATTTGGGACTTTTTTTTTGTCCTTGGTAAAGGTCCCAAAATGTTGATCATTACCTTGCTGAAGGATTCTCCTCGCACCTCTATCAGGTGTAAGGGAGCTTTCTAAATGTACTAGTTTGGCTTTCATGCCATTTGACATGTGTATCCTGCATGGCAAAACTGTCTCACGTCGTTATGCATGCCAAGACAGAAAAAGTGTTTCATACTCTTCTCCGTCGTCTTCCTTATCCCCAATGTCCCGTCTTGTGCGGTACAGCGATCACCTGTCTTCTCAGGTTGTGTGAATTAATATCTGGTGATATATCCCCCATTCAAAATTCTCAGGGGTATTGGCAGGTCTATGCCTCCTCATAAGCAACCCCTCCTTAAGATAATAACAGGTGGGAGACTGCTGTTCCTCTGTCTCGTCTACCACCCAGTGCAATAAATCTGTTAAGGTTGCAACCTTCCATTGCAATCCTATCAGCCTTTTCCTATCCACTTTTCCTACTTCTAACGCCGAGTTTTCTATTTCTTCCCGCTTCATTTCTTCTTTGTCAGCTTGCCCACTCGTTAGTCGTTCCTCTTCGTTCGGGCTTAATCGGGAGTTCTCCTCTTAGGTACCATCAAGGGAATCCTCTTCTTTGGAAAATAAATCCTCCAAGTTCATCGCTCCTTCAATTTATTTTTTTTCTTCAGCAGCCACTTCATCATACTCCTAGTCGTCACACAAATAGGAAACAGATACGGCTAATCCTTCGCGAGTTCACTCTTAGGACTATATTTCAATGGTTTCTCCGTTATAATGGGACAAGGCACAAACGGCGCTCCACCAACCTCCTTACCCAACAGGACGTCTACTCCTTCAACAGCCAAAATATATTTCACCGTAAAGTCAAAATTAACTGTCACCAACTCGCGTGACAGTTTCAAAGGGCAAATATGGGTAACCTCCTCATCTCCTATTCCCTTCAAAATAACCGAGTCTCCTGTGAGAGACTGTTCCACCAACGGGTGTACTCCTCGTATCATCACACTATGGTTACAACCTGTGTCGCGCAATATCCTGACTGGGGTTTGCTCACTCCTGTTTAATGCTGCTAACATATCTTCATAAATATATGGTTTAAATGTATCCACACCTGTTTGGGTTTGTCCTGTAAACATTGGCTGGTTTATTTTCCTCATTAATCTTTTCTGATTGTTTCTTCGTATTCGCCTTCTGTGAAGTCGAAGGATCTTTAATGACCTAGGTGACTGCTTTCAGTTGTTTTGACCCACAATCCTTACTGATATGTGTTATGTATTATTGTAATAATGTACTGTATTACTTCAATTGTTATGTGTATTGCGCAACATTGCATCATATTGCATTGATTAAACATGTTTACGAATGTGTACAAGTAAATTTTTTTGTTTTGATATTAGGATTCAAGCATTTATTGATTACCTCAAAGATAGGATGTGATTCTGTTTACTTTTGTGTTGCAGTAGGATTTAAGTCTTTTGAGAGCGATGCTCTTTTTTTGGTTAGCAATGTTTTTGTTTGTCAGATTGTTTATGAGACGCTCCATGCTCACAGTTGGGAGTTGGTTGTCACAGAGCAATGTAATCACAAGAAGTCATTAAATGTATTTTTAAGAATACCAACGTATCATTAAACCCCACCGAGAAAAATCGGCGACGTCAAATGGGATCCCCTGGATAATTACTAATAATTCTTCACTCATTTCACGTGAGTGAGTAATATGGTGAAATCATCTGACAACTTACGACCAATGCTACAATATGGCATATCTTGACACATTTAAAACAGATAATATTACCCTTCTGCAAGTCTTTCACGATACTTGAAGTATTATGATTCGATGGTTGTTGCTGTGGTACTATCACATCATGCTTAGGAACAGTACCAGTGCTACTTCTGCTGTAACTGTTGAACTTTTTCACGTAGTTATTACTAAACTGGTTTCGATGGTTTGGTGATACTTAGCACTTGATCAGAATGACGGTTGAAATTCCATGCTTGAAGAGGGTTTACGATTGATAATATTATAATCTTCTCTTAGCGAAGCAGCTTTATGAAATTTCTTCACCCCCCCCCCCCTCTCTCTCTCTCTCTCTCTCTCTCTCTCTCTCTCTCTCTCTCTCTCTCTCTCTCTCTCTCTCTCTCTCAAGTATGTTCGTATGTGTTCAAGAATTCCTCATAGATACTATTCTGGTATTATCAATTCTTCTAAATCAGCCACCTCACTTATGTTCCCAGCCTCTGTACATATTTTAAAACATCATTGTACCTTATAAGTGTAATCCAGGAAATTTACTGTATATTCTCGTCCTTTCTCAAACTTCGGAATCTTTCCTTCTAATATTCAATGGTCATCTGATAAACTTGCAGCACGCACTTTTTCACTTCTTGATACTCCTTACTGTGGTCCTGAGATAAGAATAGGTAAGCACTTTGGCCCTTTACAATCAATACACTCTGCAATAACACAGTTCAATTATCTTCTGGCTATTTCATCGTTGATGCATCCGTTTCAAAATGATCGAAGAACTCATCTGTAGCCTCTTCTGTGAACCTTGGAATTAACCTCTGGGCATCCGACACATTAAATATGGGTTTGGGTGTACCAGGAGTCACCTCTGTCTGCGTTGTTGACTGTGCATGGGCGTTCAACAGCTCGAGCTCCCGCGCATGCCATGCAATCTCTCTTCACTCTCTTTTTCTTCCTTTTCCCTCGCTTTTTCTTCTCGTTCTCCTTCTTTTTCTTCCATCCTTCTTTCACGTCTCGGTTCTTCTCGTTTTTTCCCTTCTTGTTCTGCATCTCGTTTTTCTTGTCTTGCTTCCAGTTCCATTGCACGTCATGCTTCTTCCTTCTCTTCTGCCATCATCTTCAACTTGATCAAATTCTCCTCCACTGCAATTCATCGAATCTCAGCCTTTACATCTCTTTGTGCTTTCATGCCTTCAGTTTGGTGGTCAACTTGTCCTTGCTTTGCTGAAAATTCTTCCCCACCTTCCTCCAATAGTTCGCAAGCTGCCACATTATTTTCTTCTGACAACTTTCCTAAGCTTATCATTGCTTCTAAGGCTAGACACTTCATTTGGGCTTCAATCATCCCACTCGTTGCATGGCCACCACATGCCATTAAGATAGAGAGCCACTGAACTAAAGTTACTTTAACTTTTGATAATTCCTATCATTCAAAAACTCTTGGATATGAAACTATGCCATCTTGTAATTTATCAATATTGAATATCTCTCTAAAAAATGTATCCTAACAATACACAAAATCCTATCAACACTGAACTATTCAAATCTTTAATCAAAACGCGGGCCTGTTGTCACCAATATTTAAAACAGATATGTTCGATACGGAGGTTCTGGGCACCAAAAACATAATATATGATGATGGCTCCCTGGTCTGGGCACCAAAAATATAATATACCATTACTTGTTTCTGGGGACCAAAGATATAATATTATATATATTACGGATGGTAAGCTAAACAACTTCTCGAATTCTAAACTCACCTTTTCCCTTTTACATTAGATTTGTTACACTTGGAAATAATATTAACCAAACTCAGAGATAGTTAATAAACTCCCAGAAACCAATGTATAAAACAGTGGATATCTAAAGGTGTCTTAAGTACACTCAAAACAAAACTGGGTTATTATTCTCAAGAATTATTCAAATAAACTTACAATGGTTCTTTACAGTATACAAGCTAGGTTGTAATAAACAATGACTGAAATAATACACTCTTCACAAAAGTAATTTTATTCTATATTATTTAAAACACTTTGAAAGAATTTACTTGAAAACAAAATAAATCGCTCGAAATATTAAGTCTCAATAAAGCTTAGATTAAGACACAAAAAAATTTACATTCTGAAAATGATATAATCACTTGATTTGTAATATTAAATCTGAATAAACTTCACACTAAGCCAAAAGAAATAACACTCATGAAAATCCTACAATCACTTGTTCCACTTGAAATTAAATCTGAAGACAATATTTAAGTTTGATACAAAGGGAAAACAACTAACCAGATCACGATACAAGTACATTTCCTCTTCCTTCGGGGTTTTTTACAAAAACT
>NC_090725.1:179764901-179772401 GCF_036898095.1 Palaemon carinicauda
ATTAACATTAAGTTTACACTTAGTATGCTCATGAACACACTTAATCAAATTAACATATTTAAGAGGAATTCAATAATAGCACAAGACTCTCCAGGAAGTTGGCTTGTGCACACTATCAAATGCTTTTTCATAGTCCATAAATGCCTCTCAAAGAGAATTTATATATTCCACGCATTGCTGTACATGTCTCAAAAGGAAAATTGTGTCAGTACATTTTCTACCTTTTCTAAATCCTGCTTGTTCATCTTTCAGCTTTTCCTCAATCTTTCTCTCGAGTCTCTTTAATATTAGCATACTATATATTTTTCATAACAACTGTAATTATTGCAATTGGTCGGGTCTCCCTTCTTTTACTATTTTCATCAATAGTACTAACTCCCATTCATCAGGTTTTGCCTCTTCATGCCACATTCTACAAAATAATCTTGTAATTACTCTGAGAGTCACTTCATTTTCGGCCAGTATCATCACAGCAGTTATTCCTTCATATACCAGGGCTTTCCATCTCTCGACTGTTTCTTTTACGATACTTGGACTTCAAACACAAAGAATTCATTCATGGGCACATCAAGGTCTTCATCAGCTTCAGGTCTATCAATCAAATTATTCCCTTCATATGCCCTATTCATAACCTCACGTAAGTGTTCCATCTAACGTCGTTTTTCTTCATCTTCTATTACTATAACAAAACCCTCTCTCTTTTTGATTGGTATATGCTTCTCCTTCTTTGACATGGTTGAGATTTCATTAATAATTCTATGTGCAATTCTTATACCATAGCCACTTCCTGAATTTATAGCTTTGTCAGCCTTATCTGCTTACTGTCTAAATCGTCTTTCTAGTTATTCCTGGCTTTTCTTTTGATCTCATTGTCAAATAGTAGATTACTTAGCCAGCTCTACCTTGAAATTTTCATTACTTCCTCGAAACCTGTCAGCAATCAATTTCTGTCCCCGTCTCCTTTTTTTTAGTATCCCAAGTGTCATTTCATATGCATGGCTTTCTCCTTATAACTGCGTGTTCCAAGACTTCACTACCAACTGACTGATATATGTTCTTAATACCACACATTTCTTCATTAATTTTGTGTTCTTTGTCTTTCAAAGTCTCCAAGACTGCAAATTGATTTCTACATTCAATTGCAAATGATCTTATAAGCTCTTCTTCTGAAAGTTTAGTTGTATCAAACCTGGTTATTCCATCCATCTTTCTGTTGGGTGCTTTCAGCTTCTTACATTTCTCAGCGTCCTCCTTCTCTCTTTTTTAATGTCAATGTGATGGATTTGATTTTTTTAATTGCCTCATGGTGAGGTTCATGTATACTTGTGGATGTTCTTATGTTTAAAAATAGTACCTCCAATGATTAGATTGTTTGCTGAACAGAAACTTTTGAAATGTGCTCCATTTTCATTTGCAACTTTGTCAAGATCCTTAACACCCATCACATTCTCTATCCCTTCATTATTTCTTCCAACTTTAGGACTGAAGTCACCAATCACAATTTTCATCTATCTCTCTCAGGGATCTCATCTATCACCCTCTGCAGTTCTTCATAGTATTCATTATTTCCTTTCTTCCGGGAATCATTTGTTGGGGCATAGCAAACTATAATACTCATATTGCACCACTTTGATTTGAATTTTGCTCCTCATAACCTACTATTTACAGCTCTCCACTTAGTTAATGCTCTTTTTGCTCTTGTTGTCATAATCATTCCTACCCCTTCTCTTCCAACTCCTAATCTTCCGGAGTAGATATATATATTGCCTTGGTCTAAAGTTTACATGGCAATCCCCTTACACAATGTTTCACTTAGGGCCAAGATATCCAAACTATATTTCATAAATTCACTCTCTAATGTATATATATATATATATATATATATATATATATATATATATATATATATATATATATATATATATATATAATGACGGCTAACTAATTATGTAAGTTCCAAAACTCACCATTTTTTTATATTACATATCTCTGATACACATTAAGAATTACACCGAACACTGAGAATATTACTGAACTCCCAGACAGCAATATATATGAACACTGAAAATCTAAAGGTCTCTTTACTTTACACTCAAAACAAAACTGGGTGATTTCTTTATGTCAACAATTCCAAAACCTACCTCTTACTTCGGTTCTTAGTCAGGTGATACGAGCAAAGCACTGAGAAAAAAATATTGGTGATCCATAAAAAGTTAACCATTCAAAATTAACACCAAAATTAAATCACTCGAAATATTACATCTGAACTAAACCTTAGACAAAGACAAAAAGGAAGAAACTATAAAAAATTTACAATCACTTGTTTCACTAAAAGTTATCTTTTTTAATATTTAATTTTGACAATTGATGAATAAATGACACTTTAATACTTACAGAAAAGAAATCAGAATTACACTTACATATACTCAACTGATACTCTCATGTCCTTTGGCTCGCACAAGATCACCGAACGGTTAAGCAAAATACACTTCACTGTTTCATTTCACTTACATTAACACCCTTCACTTAAATTAACATTATTATTCTTCATTTTATTCACAAAATTTAAAGGATTGTGATCTCAATAAACCGTAATATCTTCGATCTGTGGTCCATTTACATAAACTTCAAATTTCCTTATTGCTGTTATCACTGCTAGTAGTTCCTTTTCATCTGTCGAGAAGGGTCGTTGATGTTTCTTCAGTTTCGATGACATAAAGCAGACTGGGTGAAGAATTCCTTCCGTGCCTTCTTGCTATAAGACTGATCGAATCCTATTGTCTGACGCATCCACTTTGATAAGGAATCTCTTGTTGAAACCCAGTGATTGCAGTATCATTTTTGAATTCAATGTGGCCTTTATCTTGTCGAAGGATTCCTAAGACTCACTGGTCCATACAAATTTTTTCCTAGGGATAGTCAAATCCATCAAGGGAGCAACTACAGCCAAAAAGTTCTGGCAAAACTGTCTGTAGAATCCTGCCATCCGTAAAAATCGTTGTAATTAGTTTCTCTTTGTGGGGGGGGGGGGGGGGGGGGGGGGCAGGTGAAGTGTTCTTTATTCCTTCGATGTTAGAGGCCACTAGGGCGATTTACCCTCTTCTGACTTCAAATCATAAGTACCAAATTGTTACCTTTCCAAATTCACTCTTCTCCAGGTTAATTGTCAGAAGAGCTCCTAGCAGCTTTTTAAACACCTTCTCCAGGATTCGGAGATGATCTTCCCAGGTCGATGAATATATTACAATATTGGAGAGATAGAAGCCGACTCCTTCAATCGATACTAGAAGGTTATCCATCACTCATTGAAGGGTAGTGGGTGCATTCATCAGACCAAATGGCATGACTGTGTATTGATAAAACCCATACGGTGCTATAAGAACTGATAATACTTTTGCGATGTCGTTGAAAGGAATTCGATATTAGCCTTTTAACAAATTGATCCTAGAGAAGAACTTTGCTTGTCCAATGTTGTTGAGTAGTTGGTCTTTAAGTGGCAATGAATAATTGTCGGCCACACTGATCGAATTCAATATTAGCCTTTTAACAAATTGATCCTAGAGAAGAACTTTGCTTGTCCAATGTTGTTGAGTAGTTGGTCTATAAGTGGCAATGGATAATTGTCGGCCACACTGATCGAATTCAATTTTCGATAGTCTGTACACATCCTGAAAGATACGTCGGATTTTTTAATGACCAAGTATGGAAAACTGTAAGGGATAGAGCTTTGTTTGGCTCATCCAGTTTGTAAAAAATAGTCCACTTCCTTTCTCATGACTTCTCGGTGATACGGTGACAGTCAATAAGTCTGCTGTTTGAATGGTCTTTCCTAGGTCTCTTGGTGTATCTTACGCCTCCTCAAGTTGTTTTGTTTTGGGACGTCGGAGGCAATTTTAGGGTAACTTTTAACCAATTGACTTAATTCTTATTGCTACCTTTTGTTCAGATGAGTTAATTCCTCTTCTATACTCCTAATGATGGACAAATTATTCACCTTGCTTACAGACCCTAACTCCAATCCGTTGAAGTCTTCCGTGGATGAAATAGTTTGCCCCATAAACACCTGCGAAGCTTTGTTCTCGTTTTCGTTTCAGCATGGTTTCCATAAGTTAACATGCACCATCCTCTGAGGTTTCCCTCTTCCTGGGGTTTCGATAACGTAGGTCTGGTCACTGATCTTCTCCAAAATCCGGAATGGTCCTTGGAAATTGTTGGTGAGTGGGAGTGTCCATTTCGATAAGAAAAAAAACACCTGATGTCTTACTGCAAACTGTCTGTCCTTACATTCCATATAAAAAAATTTCTTCATTTTTTCTCATTCGTTTTTAGGTTTACGAGGGAAACTTTCTTATCTCGCCGATCCATTTCCTCAAATTCTTGACATATTCTCTATCTGTTTCCTCTCGCTTTTTCCATTTTTCTGTCAACATTTTAATCGGTCCTCTTACATCTCATCCGAACACCATTTTATTCAGGCTATATCCCATGCTTTTTTGATAAGCATTGCTTATATCAAATAACAGTAACGGTAGTCAGGTGTCCCATTCTTTTCCTGTTTCATTGCAGTACTTGGTTAACATACTCTTTAGCATTTAATGAAATCTCTCTAATACTCCTTAGGTGTCCTGGAGATAGACAGTAGACAGTTGTTTTCTCACATCTAATAGTTCCATCACTTCCTGAAAAAATTTTGATGTGAATCCCAGAATACCAAACTTGGTAAAAAAATCTAGTAACTTCACAGCGATTACTTTGACACTGACGTTCCTGATGGGTATAGCTTCAGGGTATCTCGTCACTGGACACATCAAGGTTGACACTTATTCGTTGCCTTTCTGCGCTCTTGGTAAGGGTCCCATAATGTCGATCATTACCTCCCCAATGTGTTCTCCTCGCCCTTCAGTCCGGTGTAAGGGAGCTTTCTTGATGTATTCGTCAGGGTTACCAGCCATCTAATAAACTTTACATGCTCGGCAAAACATATTTAGGCATGCTTGGCCAGTAAAAGTGTTTTGTAATATCCTCCGTCATCTATCTTATTCCCATGTGTCCCGTCTCATGCGCTATCGCGATCAACTGTATTGTCAACAGTGCGGGAATTAATATCTGATGGTATATTCCCCATTCAGCATTCCCAGGAATATCGGCAAGTCTATGCTTTCTCATATGCAATCCATCCTTAAAATAATAACAGGTGGGGGACTGCTGCACCACTGTCTCATACACCACATGGTACAAAAATTCAGTTAATGTTGCATCCTTTTGTTGTAATCCTATCAGCCTTTCTCGACTCACTTGTTCTACTTCTAATGCTGAGTTTTCTTTCCCCTCCAAATCCATTGCTTCCTTGTCTTCCTGTACATTTGCCTGTCATTCCTCTCCTCTTGGGCTCTCTCAGGATGTCTCCTCATGCATACTATCAAGGGTATCTTCTTCCAGCAACAAATCGTCCAAGTTTATCTCTCCTTAGGTTTCTGTCTTCTTCTGCAGTCACTTTCCTCGTCATACTCCTAATTGTCACACAACTAGGAAACACATACGGTAGTCCTTCTCGAGTTCAGTTGTAGGACTATACTCCAATGGTTTATCTGTTATAATGGGACAAGGCACAAACGCGGCACTACCAACTTCATTTCCCAGCAGGACGTCTATTTCTTAGACAACCAATGAATTCATTTCCGCAAAATCAAAATGACGTATCACCAACTCACATGACAGTTTCAAAGAGCAAATAGGAATAACTTCCTCTCCCCCCATTCCCTTCAAAATGACTGAATCTTCTGTGAGAGACTATTCCACCAACGGGTGTACACCTTGTGTCACCACGCTAGGATTAGTTCCTTTGTTGAGTCATATCTTGCTCACTTGACTGTGATCTACTCGCTCCCATCCAGACGGCGAACATACCCTCAAAAATATATGGTTTAAAGGCATCCACACTCTTTGGGGCTGTTCTGTTTGTCCTGTAAACGTCAGCTGGCTTATTTTCTTCAATGACCCTTTCTCTTAGATTCTTCGTCTTCGCATTTTGTGAAGTTGAATTATCCTTAACCACTTGATCGACAGCCTCCGGTTGGTTCGACCAACATCCATTAATGATATGTCCTTTCTTGCCACTCCTATATCAGACGATATCAATCTTCTGCACGTCTTTCACAATACCTTAAGGAGGACGATTCAATGATTGTTGCTATGATACTATCGCATTCTGCTTTGGAATAGTACTAATGGTACTTCTGCTGTACCTTTTGAACTTGTTCCCATAATTATTACTGAACTAGTATCCATGGTTTGGCGAAAACTTGACACTTGGTCGGAATGACGGTTGGAACTTCATACCCGATAAGGTTTTACAACTGATAATATTATAATCGTTACTCAGCGAAGCAGCTCTATCAAGTTTCTTCTCTTATTCTGTCAAATACGTTCGAATTTGTTTAGAAATTCCTCGTAAATATTGTTCCAGCACTATCAGTTCTTCTAAATTAGCCATCTCTCTATCAATGTCAGCATCTATCCATCTCTTAAAACATCGTTGCACCTTATAAGCGTAATCCAGGAAAGTCATCTTCTTGTCCTTCCGCAAATTTGAGAATCTTTCATTATAATATTAAGGGGTCATCTGATACACTTGCGGCACACTACTTCTCACTTCTTGATACTCCCTAATTTGGTCTTGAGACAATGCAAGATATGTACTTTGTCCTTTTCCAATAAGGACACTCTGCAATAACACAGGCCATTTATCTTCTGACCATTCCATCATCGACGCGGCCGTTTTAAATCATAGAAGAATTCGTCAGGAGCTTTTTCTTGAATTTCGGAATTAACCTCTGTGCATCCATCACATTACAAACGAGATCGTGGATAGCAGGGGTTATCTCTGTATGAGTTGCCGACCTTGCACGAGCATTCCACAGTTCCAATTCCCTAGCAGGGCTCGTTTCTTCTCTGTCTCTTTCTTCCTTTCTTGGAATTTCTCTTGCTTCCATATAATTCCCGTGTCTTGCAAGTTCTCTCGCCTCTCATCTCTCTTTTCTCTCCATTTCCCTTGCATGTCTTATAGTTATTCTTAACTCTTCTCTCTTCTTTTCCCCGGTCTCTCTCTCCTTCCATCATCTTAAACTAACACAAATTCTCTTCTGCTGTAATTCGTCGAATCTCAGCCTCTACATTCCTTTCTGCTTCCATTCCTTCTGTTCTTAGGTCAACTGATTCTTGCTTTTCTTCAAATTCTGCTTCAGCCCTCTTTAAAAGTTCATGAGCTGCTACAATATCTTCTTTTGGCAACTCTTCTCAGTTTATCAAAGTTCCTAAGGCTACACTTGATTTGGTCTTTAATCATTCCTCTCGTTGCATGGCCACCACATTCCATCAAAATACAGAGCCACTAAGCTTTAGTTACATTAGCTTCCAACTATTCCTGAACAATTGGGTTTTCCATAAAGTCCTTTACATTCAACTGTGCCATCTTTTACTTAACAAGGAATTATACCTCTC
>NC_090725.1:179774901-179787401 GCF_036898095.1 Palaemon carinicauda
AATTAAAAATAAAATTAAACATAAGATATAAATATAATAAAAAAAAAAGGAAAAGCTAAGTTAGGTTAAAGTTCCCCAAGTGTAAGTTGGAGAAGTTACCATACGTTATCTCAGTCCCCACCTCCATCTCGCTAACCGCCCGTCTCCTCCTGCATAGCAAAGACTACACCTTCGTTAGCCTGTCTCTAGGGTAAAGTGACAATAAAAACCCCTTTTTTATTTATCATTTCTTTATATTTATTCTGTTTTACATCTCTATTATATAATGCAATTGTATTATTGTTATGTGTAATTATGTGTAGTAATTTATTAAGGAGCTATCATAGTTTTTGGGCTGTAGATCGAATTATACAAATTACCGTGTATTCTTATGGGAATATTTGCCTAGACATTCGATCGTTTTAACATGCGATCTAGGTCCTGAAAAAGATTAATATCGTATGTAGAGGTTCCACTATATATATGGGCGGAATATTTTGAAAGTTTGCTGAATGTTGAGGATGATAGGGAGGCAGATATAATTGCGGTTCCAGGTGTTGAGGTGCCAGTGATGGGAGATGAGAATGAGAGAGTGATTACAATAGAGGAAGTGAGGAGAGCACTAGATGAAACGAGAGTAGGAAAAGCATCGGGTATGGATGGTGTGAAAGCTGAGATGTTGAAGGAAGGGGGTGTAACTGTACTTGAATGGTTGGTGAGATTGTTTAATGTGTGTTTTGTGTTGTCAATGGTACCAGTAGATTGGGTCTGTGCATGTATTGTACCACTATATAAGGGTAAGGGAGATGTGCATGAGTGTTGTAATTCAAGAGGTATTAGTTTGTTGAGTGTAGTTGGAAAAGTGTATGGTAGAATACTGATTAATAGGATTAAGGATAAAACAGAGAATGCAATCTTGGAAGTACAGGGTGGTTTTAGAAGAGGTAGGGGTTGTATGAATCAGATTTTTACAGTTAGGCAGATATGCAAGAAATATTTAGCAAAAGGTAAGGAGGTGTATGTTGCGTTTATGGATCTGGAGAAAGCATATGATAGAGTTGATAGGGAAGCAATGTGGAATGTGATGAGGTTATATGGAGTTGGTGGAAGGTTGTTGAAAGCAGTGAAAAGTTTCTACACAGGTAGTAAAGCATGTGTTAGAATAGGAAATGAGGTGAGCGATTGGTTTCCGGTGAGAGTGGGGCTGAGACAGGGATGTGTGATGTCGCCGTGGTTGTTTAACTTGTATGTTGATGGAGTGGTGAGAGAGGTGAATGCTAGAGTGCTTGGACGAGGATTAAAACTGGTAGGCGAGAATGATCATGAATGGGAGGTAAATCAGTTGTTGTTTGCGGATGATACTGTACTGGTAGCAGACACAGAAGAGAAGCTTGACCGACTAGTGACAGAATTTGGAAGGGTGTGTGAGAGAAGGAAGTTGAGAGTTAATGTGGGTAAGAGTAAGGTTATGAGATGTACGAGAAGGGAAGGTGGTGCAAGGTTGAATGTCATGTTGAATGGAGAGTTACTTGAGGAGGTGGATCAGTTTAAATACTTGGGGTCTGTTGTTGCAGCAAATGGTGGAGTGGAAGCAGATGTACGTCAGAGAGTGAATCAAGGTTGCAAAGTGTTGGGGGCAGTTAAGGGAGTAGTAATAAATAGAGGATTGGGCATGAATGTAAAGAGAGTTCTATATGAGAAAGTGATTGTACCAACTGTGATATATGGATCGGAGTTGTGGGGAATGAAAGTGATGGAGAGACAGAAATTGAATGTGTTTGAGATGAAGTGTCTGAGGAGTATGGCTGGTGTATCTCGAGTAGATAGGGTTAGGAACGAAGTGGTGAGGGTGAGAACGGGTGTAAGAAATGAGTTAGCGGCTAGAGTGGATATGAATGTGTTGAGGTGGTTTGGCCATGTTGAGAGAATGGAAAATGGCTGTCTGCTAAAGAAGGTGATGAATGCAAGAGTTGATGGAAGAAGTACAAGAGGAAGGCCAAGGTTTGGGTGGATGGATGGTGTGAAGAAAGCTCTGGGTGATAGGAGGATAGATGTGAGAGAGGCAAGAGAGCGTGCTAGAAATAGGAATGAATGGCGAGCGATTGTGACGCAGTTCCGGTAGGCCCTGCTGCTTCCTCCGGTGCCTTAGATGACCGTGGAGGTAGCAGCAGTAGGGGACTCAGCAGTATGAAGCTTCATCTGTGGTGGAAATGTGGGAGGTTGGGCTGTGGCACCCTAGCAGTACCAGCTGAACTCGGCTGAGTCCCTGGTTAGGCTGGAGGAACGTAGAGAGTAGAGGTCCCCTTTTTGTTTTGTTTCTTGTTGTTGTCGGCTACCCCCCAAAATTGGGGGAAGTGCCTTTGGTATATGGATGATGTGTATGTATATATATATGAACACATATATACATATATGTATTATTATATATATATATATATATATATATATATATATATATATATATATATATATATATATATATATATGTATATATATATATATATATATATATATATATGTATATATATATATATATATATATATATATATATATATATATATATATATATATATTATATATATATAAACATATATATATATATATATATATATATATATATATATATATATATATATATATATATATATATATATATATATATATATATATATATAGTTATGAACTTTAAACCACTATTTGCTGCAAAAGAAACAGACTTTTTTCCTTTTTATGATCAGTGCCACAAAGGTTAGAATTTAAAGCCAAGGGGCAAGATCTCCAAACAGTGAAAACTACATTGAAAACACTCAAAGAGTATAACAAAAATTACTCATCAAAATTTGAACATTTATTATAAACAAAGAAATATTACGCCAAACCCACAAATATATATATATATATATATATATATATATATATATATATATATATATATATATATATATACATATATATATATATATATATATATATATATATATATATATATATATATATATATATATATATATATATATATATATATATATATATATATATATATATACATATATATATATATATATATATATTTATATATACATATATATATATATATATATATATATATATATATATATATATATATATATATATATATATATATAAAAACTGATTAGGGTGTGCACGAACAAAAAAAGTTCACCTAAAATAAATACTCCTTCATACTATAGAACGAGAGAGTAATTAGGAGGAGGAAGGAAAACGACCTACTTCTAGAAAGCCCTGAAATTTTCAAGAGGAAGAAAATAAAAGGGAGAAAGAACTTTAATCCTAGATTATACAATTCAAGAAAAATCTTCACATACATAAATACTTAAATTAGTTATCACGGATCGATATTGACCCAACATCAAAGGTGGTTTCATGAAATAAACTCTATGGATGATAGCTCCACCATTCAACACAATCTGCTGTTGATCCACTGTTCTGGAATCACGAGTAGGTCTGCAGCCTGAGGATAAACTGACCCGCGTCAGTAATGTCAACAGTAAAAGACTCAGTTTATATCCTTACTGGCCATTATAACAGAATCAAGCATTTTCACGACTCCGGAGGTTTCAGTACGAAGGCAGTACCAGGATACCCTCCCAGGGGCAGCAGGGATGTCTCGAGGGGTAGAGACGAAAACGGTAGAGTATATCACACTGTCACAGCACATAGGAAGAGCGCTCAATCAGGGCACAGGAGGCGTCTCAAAAACAAGGCTGCAGCTTCCACAGCAACTTAATCAGGAGGAGGAACACCATCAATGTCCTCCGCAATACGGTAGAAAAGGGTCCCTTAAATACAGCAAGGCCTTCAGGAAGTAGATATCTCCGTAATATTTAAAATGTCCTTCAGGAATATGGTCAGAGAACCTCCACGCTAAGGAGCCGAATCCATACTCCCTTTCATCCTCAGCCAAAGGTCCTCACTTAAAGTCAGGCAACGAACATCAAATCACCAAACAACCAACCCGGTGAATAATTGAATGGAAAGAAAAAGACAACTCATGGGCGAGGTGGGAGCGAGGAAAACCTTAACCAGTCTTTTCTTATTTTCATTTTGTAGCATAACAAAAATATAATGAAAGCAACTTAATAAAATTTACTTTACAGGCCACGAATAAACTTAGACAAATTATTACAATATCAATATATGTATATATATATATATATATATATATATATATATATATATATGAATATACAAACATATAAACATATATATATATATATATATATATATATATATATATATATATATATATATATATATATATATATATATATCTATATATATATATATATATATATATATATATATATATATATATATATATATATATATATATATATATAGATATATATATATATATATATATATATATATATATATATATATATATATATATATATATATAGTAGCCGACATCAACAAAGAAACAAAACAAAAAGAGGACCTCTACTCTCTACGTTCCTCCAGCCTAACCAGGGACTCAGCCGAGTTCAGCTGGTACTGCTAGGGTGCCACAGCTCAACCTCCCACATTATCCACCACAGATGAAGATTCATAATGCTGAATCCCCTACTGCTGCTACCTCCGCGGTCATCTAAGGCACCGGAGGAAGCAGCAGGGCCTACCGGAACTGCGTCACAATCGCTCACCATTCATTCCTATTTCTAGCACGCTCTCTTGCTTCTCTCACATCTATCCTCCTATCTCCCAGAGCTTTCCTCACACCATCCATCCACCCAAACCTTGGCCTTCCTCTTGTACTTCTCCCATCAACTCTTGCATTCATCACCTTGTTTAGCAGAAAGCCATTTTCCATTCTCTCAATATGGTCAAACCACCTCAACACATTCATATCCACTCTAGCCGCTAACTCATTTCTTACACCCGTTCTCACCCTCACCACTTCGTTCCTAACCCTATCTACTCGAGATACACCAGCCATACTCCTTAGACACTTCATCTCAAGCACATTCAATTTCTGTCTCTCCATCACTTTCATTCCCCACAACTCCGATCCATACATCACAGTTGGTACAATCACTTTCTCATATAGAACTCTCTTTACATTCATGCCCAACCCTCTATTTTTTACTACTCCCTTAACTGCCCCCAACACTTTGCAACCTTGATTCACTCTCTGACGTACATCTGCTTCCACTCCACCATTTACTGCAACAACAGACCCCAAGTACTTAAACTGATCCACCTCCTCAAGTAACTCTCCATTCAACATGACATTCAACCTTGCACCAACTTCCCTTCTCGTACATCTCATAACCTTACTCTTACCCACATTAACTCTCAACTTCCTTCTCTCACACACCCTTTCAAATTCTGTCACTAGTCGGTCAAGCTTCTCTTCTGCGTCTGCTACCAGTACAGTATCATCCGCAAACAACAACTGATTTACCTCCCATTCATGATCATTCTCGCCTACCAGTTTTAATCCTCGTCCAAGCACTCGAGCATTCACCTCCCTCACCACTCCATCAACATACAAGTTAAACAACCACGGCGACATCACATATCCCTGTCTCAGCCCCACTCTCACCTGAAACCAATCACTCACTTCATTTCCTATTCTAACACATGCTTTACTACCTTTGTAGAAACTTTTCACTGCTTGCAACAACCTTCCACCAACGCCATATAACCTTATCACATTCCACATTGCTTCCCTATCAACTCTATCATATGCTTTCTCCAGATCCATAAACGCAACATACACCTCCTTACCTTTTGCTAAATATTTCTCGCATATCTGCCTAACTGTAAAAATCTGATTCATACAACCCCTACCTCTTCTAAAACCACCCTGTACTTCCAAGATTTGCATATATATATATATATATATATATATATATATATATATATATATATATATGTATGTATATGTATATATATAGATATATATATATATATATATATATATATATATATATATATATATACACACATATATATATATATATATATATCTATATATATACATATATATATATATATATATATATATATATATACATGTATATGTATTAATATATATATATATATATATATATATATATATACTGTATATATAAATGTATTTATCTATATATATATATATATATATATATATATATATATATATATATATATACATATATATATATATATATATATATATATATATATATATATATATATATATATATATACATATATATATGTATATATATATGTATAGATATACATATGTATATGTTTTTATATAGATATAGATATAGATATATTTATATATATACGCACACACACACACACACACACATATATATATATATATATATATATATATATATATATATATATATATATGTATATATATATGTATATATATATATATATATATATATGTGTGTGTGTGTGTGTATATATATATATATATATATATATATATATATATATATATGCAGATATATATATATATATATATATATATATATATATATGTATGTATGTATTCTTACAAGGCTGGTCTAGAGTGCAGTAAATACAGTAGTTTATTTATGATATCATTTATATTTCTTTTGTGCATTGAAGAGATGAATACCCAGCCTGTAAAATAGTTCCTCTCGTGTAGATTGCGGTAAATTATGTAAATTATGGAAGGCCTTCGTCGTTAATCTCATTGTATTATTTATTCAAGTTTGTATATGCATCTATACGTTATTTTAAAGAAGGAATTTTTGATTACACGTACTTCTGTTACGAAGTCTTGCGTAATCTTTTTGACAGTGTTAGGTGATAATATGAATCATGAATAAGGGCTTATGTAAAGCTCTTTCATATTTTTTTTAGTCATTATGTCATGTTTGAGAAAATGAACGCAATTTTTTGGGGTACCATGTGCTTTAGAATTTTTGCGAAAAACCTAGTTATAGTACGTTGATTTTTTATTTTATTTCGGGGACAAGTGTGAGTTTGGATAGCTGGCTGAGAGAGCTGTCAATGTTGTGGGAGTGCATGTTCGAGAGAAAAATAGCTGGTAACTCTGATGTCTTAGCCTGGCCCCCCTCACTTCTCAGATCCTTGAGAAGTTTTTGGAATTAGCTTAGTTTCATATATAAGGCAACCCCACGTTTGCATAGATAGATAGAGGATCCCAGTCTTAAGTCATCGCCATCTCCCCTCTCTCTCAGCTTAGAGTATTGTTTTAAAAATATTCAGTAACTATAGTGTGTTCTCTCCAAAATGATTTTGTCCCCTCCATACAGTATATCGTATGTAGTGAGTTAAAACATTGCTGTAAATTTGGAAGTTGATTGTAAATTCATGGTGTTGTGGTATGTGTTGGCATTATGTAAATTTTTAGTAAATGGCTTTGTAATAACAAGAAAAGATTTTGTAATGTGATATGGTTATCTATTTTCATGAAGGATCAAACTTAAATATTTGTATTTAGTTTTAATTTCAAGTGAAACCAGTAATTATGTAATTTTTATTGTATTATTCCTTTTGTCTTATTCTAAGGTCATATTCAGAATTAATTTTCAAGCCAAGTTATTTCATAATTTCCAGATCGTAAAATTTTTGTCTCAATCTAAGTTTTGTTAAGACTTGATATTATGAGTGATTTGTTTGTTTTATGTAAATTCTTTTCAAAGTGTTTTAATATATATACGTAGAATATAATATTTTTTTTAAAGAGTGTATTACTCCAATCACCAGGATTTAAAGTGGTATTCACTCGTATCCGGTAAAGAACCGTAGTAGGTTTGTTTAACTAATTCTTGAAAATAATGACTCGGTTTAGTTTTGAGTATACTTAGGAGACCTTTGGATATTCAGTGTTTTATATATTGCTGTCTGGGAGTTATTTAAATGTCTCAGAGTTCGTGTATTAATATTTTAAAGTGTAACAGACTTAATGTTAAAGCAAACAGGTGAGTTTCGAATAAGAGAAGTTGAATAGCTTGCCAGCCGTAATATATATATTATATGTTTGGCTCCCAGTCCTGACCCATAAAATAATTTGATTTTGATGCCCAGGACCCAGGAGCAGTCTGTTTTAAATACCGGTGTTGACAGAGCCATCTTTTGAATAATGGTTTTGAATAATACAGGTTTATAGGATTTTATGTAATGTTAGGATATATTGTTTTGGAGAAATATTCGATATTGTTAAACTATAAGATGGCAAAATTTAGTATCCAAGAGTTTTTGAATAACTCAAATGTTCAAGAATTGTTTGAAGCTAATGTAACTAAAGCTCAGTGGCTTTCTATCTTAATGGAATATAGTGCCCATGCAACGATTGGGATGATTAAGGCCCAAATCAAGTGTCTAGCCTTAGAAGCATTTATAAATAACAGGAAAGTTTTCTTAAGAAAATATTGTAGCAGCTCGGGAACTGTTGGAGGAAGATGAGGAAGAATTTTTAGCGAAAAAAAGGACCAGTTGACCCACAAACTGAAGGCATGAATGCATAAAGGGATGTCGAGGCTCAGATTTGACGAGGTGCAGCAGAGGAGAATTTCAGCAAGATGAAGATTATGGCCGAAGAGAAGGGGGAAGTATGGCATGCGAAAGAACTGGAAGCAAGACGGGTAGAAAGAGAGGCAGAACGAGAATAAAAAGAACGAGAAGCCCGAGATATCACACAAGGTTAAAGGAAGCATGACGAGGAGAAAGACAGACAGAAGGAGCGAGGTATGTGCGGGAGTTGGAGCTGTTGAACGCCCATGCGCAGTCGGTAATGCAGACAGAGGCGCCACGTGCTAAGCACAATCCAGTGCTTAATGATTTGGATCCCAACAGGTTGATTCCAAGGTTCACATAAGAAGCCCCTGATGAGGTCTTCAATTATTATAAAACAGTTGTATCGGTGATGAAAGGACCAGGAGATAAAGGGTCTGTGCTATTGCAGAGTGTGCTCTTTGGGAAAAGCTGTAGTGGTTACTTATCCTTATTACAGGACCAGAGGACGGAGTATCAAGAAATGAGGAGGAGCATGCTGTAGGTTTATCAGATGACCCCTGAATATTATAATGAAAGGTTCCGAAATTTGAGAAAAGACTAGAAAATAACTTTCCTGGATTACACTTATAAGGTACGACAATGTTTTAAAAGGTGGACAGAGGCTGCTAATGTAAAGGAGATGGCTGATTTAGAAGAATTGATAATACTAGAATAGTATCTACGAGGAATTCCTGAACATGTTCTGAACATATTCGAATGTACTTAAGAGAAAGAGAGGTGAAGAAACTTGATAAAGCCGCTTCACTGAGTAAAGATTATATTATCATCACTGGTAAACACCCCCTGGGTATGAAGTTTCTACTATCATTCCGACCAAGTGTCAATTATTTGCAGAACCATGGAAATGAGAACAGTAATAACTATGTGAACAAGTTCAACAGTTACAGCGGAAGTAGCAAGGGTACTATTCCTAAGCAGAATGAGATAGTACTACAGCAACAATCATCGAATCGTTCTTCAAGTATCGTGGGAGACGTGCAGAAGGTTGGTATTTTGTATTGTAATTGTGGCAGGAGAGGCCATATCAGTAAGGAATGTTGGTCAAACTAATCGAAAGCAGTCGCCCAAGAGATTAAGGATAATGCAATGTCACAGAATGTGAAGACGAAGAAGCAATCCAGAAAGAACGGATAGGAAAATAAACCAGTCAATGTTTACATGACGGACAGGGCAAACTCAAACAGCGTTGATGCCCTTAAATACTGTATTCATGAAGGTATGTTAGCAGCAATAGACGGGAGTGAGTGAATCCCAGTCAGGATATTGTGTGACACAGGTTGCAACCTTAGTGTGGTGGTATGAGGAGTAAACCAATTGGTAGATCAGTCTTTCACGGGAGACTCGGTTATTTTGAAGGGAATAGGAGGTGAGTTGGTTACCCCTATTTTCCGTTTTAAACTGTCATGCGAGTTGGTGACAGGTCATTTTGACTTTGCAGTAAAGGATATCTTGGCAGTCAAAGGAGTAGCCGTCCTGCTGGATAATAAGGTTGGTGGAGCGACATTCGTACCTTGTCCCATTGTAACTGAGAAACCTTTGAAGTATAGTCCTACAATTGAACTCGAGAAAGATTACACATATAGGTTTCCTAGTTGTGTTACGACTAGGAGTATGAAGAGGAAAGTGGCTGCTGAAGAAGAAAAAAAATCGAAGGTGCGATGATCTAGGAGGATTCGTTTTCTGAAGATGGTACGCAAGAGGAGAACTTCCGAGAAAGTCCGAGTGAAGAGGAACGAGAGATGAGTGAACAAGAAAATAAAGAAGAAACTAACCAGGAACAAATAGGAAATTCCACTTTAGAACTAGGTCAAGCGAGTAGGAAAAGGCTGATAGGATTGCAACCGAAGGATGCAATGTTGACAGAGTTATTGTACCGTTTGGTGGACAAGACGGAGGCACAGCAGTCTCTGACCTGTTATTATCTTAAGGATGGGTTGCTTATGAGGAAGCATAGGCCCGCCGATATCCCTCAAAATGCCAAATGGGGGCTATATTGTCAGATACTTATTCAAGCAGCGTTGAGAAGACAGGGGATCGGTGTAGCACACGGGATGGAACGTATGGGGATAAGGAAGACAACGGAGAAGATTATGAAACACTTTTTCTGGCCTGGCATGCATAAGGACGGGAGCCACTTTTGTCGTGCATGTTATGTATGTCAGGTGGCTGGAAAGCCTAACGAGCACATTAAGAAAGCTCCTTTAAACCTGACAGGAGTGCGAGGAGAACCTTTCAGCAAAGCAATGATCAACATTTTGGGCCCTTCACCAAGAACAGAAAAAGTTCAAAAATATATTTTAACCTTGATGCATCCAAAATTGAGATACCCAGAAGCCATACCCATCAGGAACATCAGTGCCAAAATAATCAAAGAAAAATTAATAGACTTTTTTACTAAGTCTGGTATACCGGAAATCGTTTAAAATGACCGAGGAACAAATTCCACGTCAAAATTATTCCAGGACCTAATAAAACTGTTGAATGTAAAACAACAACTATCATCTGCTTATCATCTGAAGACCCAATGTGCATTAGGGTGGTTTCGTCAAATGTTAAAAATTATAGTAACGAAGTTCTGCAATGGAGCAGTTAATGAATGGGACATTGCACTACCTTGATGTTATTCGAGGTACGTAATGCATATAAAGAAGAATGGGATATAGCACGAACCAAATGGTATTTGGATGAGAAGTACGAAGACAGATTAAAATGTTAACAGAAAGATGGAAGGACCAAGAGGAAACGGAAGGAGATTATATGAAAAATTTGAGGAAAAGGATCAGCGAGATAAGGAAATTTTCCCTAAAAGTCATGAAGACGACGAACAAAGAAAAAGTTTGGTATGAAGAGTACGAACAGACAGGTAGCGGTAAAACATCAGGTATTGGTCTATTCATCAAAAAGGAGATTCTCTCCCGCCAACAACTTCCAAGAACCATTACGGTTTTTTGAGAAGATCAGGGACCAGCCCTACGTTATCAAGATATCAAGAAAATGGAAAAATATGAGGATGACCATATTAACTCCAATTCTGATACTTGAAGCACCAGATTACACCGAGAAATTCCTTATCCAAGTGGATGCATTGGAAAACGGAATTGGAGCTATCTTATTGCAAGAAGACAAGGAAGGAATTCTTCACCCTCTTTGTTCCATGTCATTGAAGCTGAAGAAACATCTGCGAGCCTACTCCACAGTTAAAATGGAGCTACTAGCATTAGTCACAGCGATAAACAAGTTCGAGGTCTATGTGAATCAACCACAAAATTAAGAGATCACACTGTATAAGGATCATAATCCTTTAACTTTTATGAATAAGATGGAAAGTAATAATCAAAGGTTAACTAGGTGGTCATTATGTTTGCAACCATACTGCATTAATGTAAACCATATATCAGATAAAGATAATGGGGTTGAAGATTATTTATCTAAGGCTGAATCGATGGACTCAGGCTCGGAATAAATAATCCTTTTTTGGGGGGAGCTATCTTGCGAAGCTGGTGTAGAGTAGAGTAAATAGAGTAGTTTATTCATGATTTAATTTATATATCATTTGTGCATTGACGAGATGGATAGCCAGCCCGTAAAATGAGTTCCTCTTGAGTAGATGCAAGTATAATATGTAAATTACGTAAGACCTTCGTCATTAATTTTATTGTATTCTTTATTCAAGTTAGTTTCTGTAAATTTAGGTTATTTTTAAAAATCAACTTTTTATTTCACATGTTTTTTTACTGAGTCTTACGTAACCTGTTCAAGAGTGTTATGTGACCATATGAAATATGAACAAGGGCTTATGTAATAATCTTTCATATCTTTATGAGGTATTGCGTCATGTTTGAGAAAAAATGTGCAATTGTTTTGGGTACCATGTTCTTTGGAATTTTCGTGAAAACCTACTGATAAGATGTTATCTGTTTTTTATTTCGGTGACAAATGGTAGGCAAAGGTAGCTGACTGA
>NC_090725.1:179792401-179822401 GCF_036898095.1 Palaemon carinicauda
ACTTATAGAAAATATAGTGTTTCTCTTTAATTGTGAAAGATAATTTTTGAAGAGTGTTTCACGAAGAAGGATTATCAAATGGTTATTTTTTACGAATTAAATTTGTTCATAGTTCAAGCTTCACTCAACTATGCATTTGTAGCGTATTCCACATACAGCCCTTATAAATAATGAAAATTAGATACTCTATTTTATAATATTTGTATCTGAATTGCAGCAGACATATACTTAGCAGATTCACACATGAAATAGTTTGTATACTACTTGTTTCTATAATCTGTTTTAAATCCACATTAAAAGTAGCCCTATCCATTTAATCTGTAGAACTAACACGATGCATACACCCTGACATTGTGCCCGGAATTTAATGATGAGATTTCTAAAATTCTCTATTAATGAATTTTGATCCTAAGAACTCTCTCTCTCTCTCTCTCTCTCTCTCTCTCTCTCTCTCTCTCTCTCTCTCTCTCTCTCTCTCTCTCTCTCTCTCTCTCTCTCTCTCTCTTTTATACAGATATATCCAATGGCAAGTACTCAGAAACATCACAAAAATTACACCCACTATTCTTAAATTCCAAAACTGTATGAACAACACAACATAAAAGGCCCTTCTAGGCCTTCCATAACAACTATAGCATATCATAAAAATATTTAAATAGATTCTAATTTTACAACACTCTCAAAAAGTAAATTTGAAGGAAACATTTGAATGAATATGGTTTGAAGAATCTCAGAATTCTCGGTTATTTAATTTTTATTCAAATGGAGACAATAATGTATCTATCAGTCCCAAAAGAAAATTTTTATGAATAAATGTTGTTTCACACGTCATATTTTCACTAGACGGAGAAAAAAGAAGTAAATCTAACTATTGCGAATACGGGTAAAGACGAGAACTCTTTATTATAATTATGAAACCCTATTACAGAACATACAATTCTTTTTACTTGTTCGCCTTTTTTCACTTTATCTTCTCACTTATTTCCAGTGCTTTCACAATAACATACGTTTTCATAACTGAATAGCATTTGATTATTTGCATTACTTAATGCATAATTGTTTTCTCGACCCTATTCTTTCCACCTTTTGATGTTACGTTGATACTGCACCTTTTTCCTTTTTCTGGATTTTTTTTTCTTATCGAAGTTAATATACTTGATGACATAATTAGCTTCATTAATTTAGAATTTCCTTTCACGTTCCCAACGGTGTCAAAGACAAAGAAGAGAGAGAGAGAGAGAGAGAGAGAGAGAGAGAGAGAGAGAGAGAGAGAGAGAGACTTTGCGTTATTTAGTTTTGTGATAATGAAACCAGTGAATGCTATGCGGTAGCTGCTGAATTGTTGAATGATTTTTAGAAGGGAATCAGTAAATGTTCAATGGCCACTTTCCTCGTGGTAAGGGTAGAAGAGACTCTTTAGCTATGGTAAGCAGCTCTTCAAGGAGATTGATACTCAAAAATCAACCCATTGTTCTCTAGTCTTAGGTAGTGCCCTATCCTCTGTACCATGGTCTTCCACTGTCTTGGGTTAGAGCTCTCTTGCTTGAGGGTACTTGGGCAGACTATTCTATTTAGTTTCGTTTCCTCTTGCTTTGTTAAAGTTTTATAGTTTATATAGGAGATATTTATTTTAATGTTGTCACTCTTAAAATATTCTATTTTTTCTTATTTGCTTTCCTCACTGAGCTATTTTCCTTGCTGTACCCCTGGCCTTATAGCATCATGCTTCTCCAGATAGGTTTGTAGCTTAGCAAGTAATAATAATAATAATAATAATAATAATAATAATAATAATAATAAGGCTCAGCGCTAGGGATGGGGGCAATGTGCAACTATGGGGAAAAATCTTGGTATCAAGAAAAAGTTAAAAGACGGGAAGTGGGAATTGAGGCCATGAACTGTATAATATTAAACACATTGGTTTAACTAAAAATTAAAAAGAGTCGCTCAGATGATTTAATCCATACACTTGGTCGCACTAAGTCTACTGGTGACACTAACCAACCTCTTGACGCAATACAATCTGGTATCATTATTAAAACACCATATTATTTACCCGTACTTTATATGCCTTTCTTTCCATGAAACATATGCAATATCCATTGACACTATTCCTTAATTAATACTCTTGTCAAAACCTCATAATAATTAGTCTTTCCATCTCTGAGTTGCGTCATTTTTCTTGCTTCTTATCCTCGCGTGTCCCTCAATCATTTGGATGTAGATCCTTTTTGTAATCATATACTTCACTCTTATAAACCTGTCATATTTTTCATCCTTTTTTAACAATGGAAATTAAATGTTTCATTTTTATTTCATACTAAACGCCTTATTTATAATAAATCAATTAACCGGTTGTATTTAAAAATGTTATTCATATATATATATATATATATATATATATATATATATATATATATATATATATATATATATATATATATATATATACACACACACACACAAATATATATATATATATATATATATAAATATATATATATATATATATATATATATTCTTGTGAAGCTTATATTGTTATCATTTGTGCATGGAAGAGATAATACCCAGCCCGTAAAATGAGCCCCTCTCATATAGATATAAGTATTTCTTGTAAATTATGTAAGATTTTCGCCGTGAATTTCATTATATTCTTTATTCAAGTTAAAATATGTAATTTACGTATTTTTGGTAAAGAATTAACTTTTTATTTCATGTATCTTTGCTATGAAGTCTTATGTTGTCTAATTGAAAGTGTTGTAGGATTCATGTGAGATAGGAACAAGGGCTTAGGTAATGTTCTTTTATATTTTATGATGTATTGCGTCATGTTAGAGAGAGAATGTTCATTGACATGTGCTTTAGAATGTTCTTTTCTACGTGTTTTGAAGCTTCATGATGCCCTGTGAGAGGATGTTATCTTTTTTTTTATTTCAGAGACAATGGGTGGGGGGAGCTAGCTCACAGAGAGAACCATCTGGCATAGCATACATACAGCTATTGGGATAGTAACATTTGGCAACTTGGATGCGAAGCACAACCCCCACACTACCAGAATTCAATCCTGGAAGGTTCTGGAACCCATCAGATTCATATATAGGTGACCCAACATTGGGTTAGAATCAGAGACAGATATATATAGATATCGAGTTAAAACTGCAGCCAGAAGATAGCCTTCTTCCCCCATCTCTCTCTCTCTCTCTCTCTCTCTCTCTCATTCACGCTCGTAACCCAGTGTATTCGAAAGTGTTTAGTGCGTTTTAGTGTGTCCTCGCCAAAGTGACTCTGTGCCCCAAAGCAAAACGTGTCACACAAGACTAAAAGTGGATTATGAATTAATTGTAATAGGGTGAGTGTTAGCATTGTATAAAGGTTTCTTTTTTAAACAACCCTGTTGGCAGGATAGGTTTGTAAAGTGATCTAGTTAACTATCACTCATTAATAGTAAAATTAAACATTGTATCATTTCAGAATTATTTCAAGCATTTTTATTATTTTCATTGCATTATTTCTTTTCTAAGATTAAGGTTTATACAGATATAATAATTCAAGTCAAGTTCTTATATAAGTTCAGATCATAACATATTTGTCTTATTCTTAGTTTTATTCAGAATTAATTTTTTCAGTGACTGATTTTTTTTGTTATGTTAATTCTTTTCAAAGTGTTTTAATATATATAAAATTTATTTATTTTTGTAACAAGTGTATTATTCCAATCATCCCTATTTAAGACCAGTGTTCGCTCGATTCCTGTTAAGAACCACAGTGAGAGTTGAATAAGTGATAATAATACTAAGAGGTAATTACTCAGTTTAGTTTTGAGTGTGCTTAAGAGACCGTTCAATATTCAGTGTTTCATATATTGCTGTCTGGGAAATATTTAGCAGCGTCAGAATTCCTGTATTAATGTTTTAAAGTGCAACAGTTTTAAGGTAAAAGCAAAAAAGGGAGTTTGGAATTTGAGAGGTTGATTAACTTGCCTATAGTAGTATATATAATATTATATGTTTGGTTCCCAGTTACGAGCCGTAGTATAAAATGTTATGCTAGTGCCTTGACCAGAGAACCATATCGTTTAATATATTTTGTATGCTCAGACCCGGGACCAAAAAATTATAATAATTTTGGTGCCCTGATCCTTGGGAATTGAGCGAGTCTGTTTTAAATATTGGTGATAACAGGGCCGTGGTTTTTATTAAAGGTTTTTTAATAGTGTAGTGTTGATAGGGTTCTGAGTATTGTCAACATATTATTTTTTGGAGAGATATTGATTATTGTAAAAGTACAAGATGGCACAGTATAATATCCAAGAGTTTTTAAGTAACCCAATTGTACAGGAATTGTCAGAAGCTAATGTAACTAGAGCTTAGTGGCTCTTGATGTTAATGGCATGTGGTGGTCATGCTACAAGTGGGATGAATAAGGCCCAAATCAAGTGTCTAGCCTCAGAAGCGTTGATAAATTCGGGAAAGTTGTCGGAGAAGAATTTTGTGGCAGCTCGTGAACTGTTGGAGGAAACTGAGGAAGGATTCTTTTAATGAAGCAAGAACCAATAGACCTTTTTGACATTCAATTTGAAGACATGGAAGCAGAAAAGGATGTAGAGGCTGAGATTCGATGAATAGTGGCAGAGGAGAATTTGATTAGGTAGAAGATAATGGAAAGAGAGAAGGAAATGGAAGCAAGAGAGAAAGACATGGAAGCAAAACGAGAAGAAGAAACCCGAGAGATGGCAAGACATTCAAGATTAATGGAAGCAAGGCGAGAAAAAGAAGAGAGACTAGAAAGACGAAGTGCGAAGGAAAGATAAGCAGGGTGAGAAGGAGAAGAGAGGTAAGAAAGACAACATGCAAAAGAAAAAAAGGTGGAGGAAGCAAGGCATATGCAGGAGTTAGAGCTTTTGTACACCTGCGCCCAACTAAAAGCGCGAACAGAGACAGAGACGACTCCTGCTAGGCCCTAACACGTTTGTAATATGTCGGAAAAGCCCAGAGGTTAATTCCAAGGTTCACAAAAGAGTCACCAGATGAGTTCTTCTATCATTTTGAAACGATCGCAGCGACGATGAAATGCCCAGAAGATAACTGGTCTCTGTTATTGCAGAGTGTGCTCTTTGGTAAAGGGCGCAGTACTCACTTATCCTTATGTCAGGACCAGAGGATGGAGTATCAAGAAATGAAGAGGAGCGTGCTGCAAGTGTATCAGATGACCCCTGAATATTTTAATGAAAGGTTCCAAAGTTAGAGAAAGGACGAGAAAATAACTGTCCTGGATTACTCTTTAATGTACGACGATGTTTCAAGAGATAGACAGAGGCTGCTAGTGTAAAGGAGATGGCTGATTTAGAAGAATTGATAATACTAGAGCAGTATCTACGAGAAATTCCTTAGCACATTCTAACATATTCGAGAGAGAGAGAAGTGAAGAAACTCAATAAAGCCGCTTCACTGAGTGAGGATTACAATATTATTAGTCGTAAACCCTCCTCGGGCACAAAGTTTCAACCGTCGTCTCGACCAAGTACCAAGTATTCGCCGAATCATGGAAACCAGTTCGGAAATAACTATAGGAACAAGTTCAACAGCTACAACGGAAGTAGCACTGGTACTGTCCTAAAGCAGAATGCAACAGTACAACAGCAACAAACGCCTAATTGTCCTCCTGCAAGTATCACGAAAGATGTGCAGAACGTTGATATTGTCGGTTTAAAGTAAGGCAAGAGAGGCCATATCAGTAAGGAATGTTAGTTAAATCAACCAAAAGCAGTCGCCCAAGTGATTAAAGATATTTTGAATGAGAAGACTAAGAAGCAATTGGGAAAGGACGGAGAGAAAAATGAACCAGCCACCATTTACACAACAAACAGGATGAACCCAAACCACATGGATGCCTATATATTTATGAAGATTTGTTGGCAGCAATAGATAGGAGTAAGCAAATCCCGGTCAGGATATTGTGCGAAACAGGTTGTAACCATAGTGTGGTTGTACGGGGAGTACATCCTATGGTGGAACAGTCTCTCAAAGGAGACTCAATTATTTATATGCTGTTTAAAACTGTCATGCGAGTTGGTGACAGGTAATTTTGACTTTGCGGTTAAGGATTCAATGGTTGTCGAGGGAGTATACATCCTACTGGGTAATGAATTTAGTGGAGCGGCGTTCATACCTTGTCCCATTGTAACGGAGAAACCTTTGAGGTATAGTCCTACGACTGAACGCAAGGACTACCCGTCTCTGGTTCCTAGTGGTGTTACAACTAGGAATATAAAGAAGGAGGTGGCTGCTGAAGAAGAAGAAATCGAAGGAGCGATGAACTTAGAAAATTTGTTTTCCAAAGAAGATAATTCCCTTGATAGTACCCAAGAGGAGAAGTCCAGAGTAAGCGAAAAGGAACGACGGACAAGTGGACAAGAGGATAAAGAAACAATGGACCTGGAAGAAATAAATTTATAGGATTTTTTTTCCAAAGAAAAGGACTCAAGATTAAGTCCGAGCAAAGAGGAACGACAGACAAGTGGACAAGAAGACTAAGAAACATTGTACTTGGAAAAAAATTAATTTGGAGGATTTGTTTTCCGTAAAAGAGAATTCCTGTGAGGATGCGCATGAGAACTCGAGAGTAAGTACGAGCGAAGAGGAACGACAGACGAGTGAACAAGAGGATAAAAAAACACTGGACCTGGAAGAAATTAATTTGGAGTCTTTGTTTTCAGAAGAAAAGGATTCCCTTGATGATACACAAGAAGAGAACTCAATTAGCCTGAGGGAAGAGTAAACGACAGATGAGCGGACACGTGAATGAAGAATAAAAAGAAATCAAAGGAGAAGTAACCTTGCATGAATTGTTTTCTGAAGAAGAGAAATCAAGAGCGAAAAGGAGCGACAAACGAGCTGACAATTAGACAATGAAGAAATGGTCTTGGAAGAAATAGAAAATACAATGATAGAAGTAGGACAGGTGAGTAGGAAAAGGCTGATAAAATTGAAATAGAAGGATGCAATGTTAACCGAGTCATTGTACGGTGTGGTGGACGAGACAGAGGCACAGCAGTCTCCACCCTGTTATTATCTTAAGGATGTGATGATTATGAGAAAGCATAGACCCGCTGATGTCCCTGGGAATGCCGAAGGGGGGATATATCGGCAGATACTAATTCCCACACTGTTGAGAAGACAGGTGATCGTGATAGTGGACGAGACAGGACATATGGGGATAAGGAAGACGATTGAGAAGAAAATTAAACACTTTTTCTGGCCTGACATGCATAAAGACATGAGCCAGTTTTGCCGTGCATGTCACGTATGTCAAACAGCTGAAAAGCCTAACGCCCTTATGCCCGATGGAAGTAGGAGGAGAACTCTTCAAGAAAGGACCGAAGAAAGTGATAGCAGAAAAATAGAAGGATTGAGAAAAAATGGAAGGAGAATATGTCAAGTATTTAGGGGAAATAATCTGCGAGATAAAGAAATTTTCCCCAGAAGGCATGAAGACGACGAGTAAAGGACGGATGAAGGAAAGGTTTAGTAGGAAGGATACGGACAGACAGGTCGCTGAACCTTTTAGCATAGGACTAGAGAAAATGATGGCAGGAAAAAGGAAGGAGCGAGAGGAAATGGAAGGAAATCTCAAGGAAAGGAAACGGCGAGTTAAGGAAATTTTCCCTAGAAGACGTGAAAACGAGCCAAGGATGAGTGAAGAAAAGGTTTGGTATGAAAAGTACTAACAGACAGGTTACGGTAAGACGGCAGGTACTGGTCTATGCATCAAAAAGAAGATTCCTCTCGCTAACGAGGTCCCAGAACTATTCCGGATTTTGGAGGAAGATAGTAGACGGACCTACGTTATCGAGATATCAGGAAAAAGAAAAAATCTGAGGAAAGCTATGTCAACTTCGAAACCGATACTTCAAGCACAGGATTTCAGCCAAAAATTCTTTAGCCATGTGGATACGTCGGAAAACGGGATTGCACCTGTCTTATTGCAAGAAGATAACGAAGGAATTCTTCATCCTGTGTGCCTTATGTCATCGAAGTTAAAGAAGAAGCAATGAGTCGACTCGTCAGTTGTAATGGAACTGCTGGCGCTGATCGCAGCAACGAACAGGTTTTTAATTCATGTAAGTCGACCAAAAAAAGAAGAGATTGAAGAGTAATCAGATCATAATCCTTTAACTTTTGTGATTAAGATAAAAAATGATAATCAAAGGTTAACTAGGTGATCATTATGTTTGCAATCGTATTATATTAATGTAAAACATATATCAGGTAAAGATAAAGTCGTTGCACATTATTCATTTCGGGCTAAATCAATGGATTCAGATCCTATATAAATAATGCTGTTTTGAGGAGCTATCTTGCGAATCTTGTATATTTAGAGTAAATATCATAGATTATTGGTAATATTATTTGTATTTATTTGTATTGTTATTATCTGTGCAATGAAGTGATGATACCAAGCCCATAAAATGAGCTCCTCTCATGTAGATATAAGTATTTTATGTAAATTACGTAAGACTTTCGCCGTGAATTTTATTATATTCTTTATATAAGATTAAATATGTAATTTATATATTTTTTGTGAAGAATTACCTTTTTATTTCACGTATGTTTGCTATGAAGTCTTACGTTGTTTATTTGAAAGTGTTGTAGGTTTCATGCGAGATAGGAACAAGAGCTTAGGTAATGTTCTTTTATATTTTATGATGTATTGCGTCATATTAAAGAGAGAATGTTCCGTGACATGTGCTTTGGAATATTCTTTTCCACATTTTTCAAAGCTTCCCGATACCCGTGGATAGGATGTTATCTGTTTATTTCGGGGACAATGGGTGGGCAGAGCTAGCTGACTGAAAGCCATCTGGCATATCGTACATACAGCGATTGGGAGAGTAATATTTGGCAACTTGGACGCAAACCACAACCCCCACACTACCAGAATTCAATCCTGGAAACTTCTGGAACCAGTCAGATTTCATATATAGGGGACACAACGTTGGGTTAGAATCAGAGAGAGAAGATAGCTTCCTTCCCCTCTCTCTCTCATTCTTGCCAGAAACCCAGTGTATTCGACAGTGTTCATTGCGTTTTAGTGTGTCCTCTCCTAAGTGAATCTGTGTCCCCAAAGCAAATCATGTGTCACACAGGACTAAAAGGTGATTTTGAATTAATTGTATTAAGATTAGTGTTGGCATTGAATAATGTTTTTTGTAAACGGCTCTTTAGGCAGGATAGGTTTGCAAAGTGATCTGGTTAACTATTACTCATGAAGAGTCAAACTTAAACATTGTATTATTTCAGAATTATTTGAAGAACTTGCACTACTTTTATTGCATTATTACTTATAGGTAATTACCAAGTTTAGTTTTGAGTGTGCTTAAGATTCCTTTGGATATTTAGTATTTTATATATTGCTGCATGAGAGTTATTTAACGGTCTCAGAATTCATGTATTAATGTTTTAAAGTGAACAGTCTTAAGGTAAAAGCTAACAAGGGAGTTAGGAATTTGAGAGGTTGATTAACTTGCCAATAGTAGTATATATAATATTATATGTTTGGTTCCCAGTCACGAGCGGTAGTATAACATATTTTGTTAGTGCCCAGAATAGAGAACCATATTGTATAATATATTTTAGGTGCTCAGACCCAGGATCTAAACAATAATATACATATATATATATATATATATATATATATATATATATATATATATATATATATATATGTATATATATATATATATATATATATATATTTATATATATATATATATATATATATATATATATATGTGTGTGTATATATGTATATATATATATACCTACTGTATATATATATATATATATATATATATATATATATATATATATATATATATATATATATATATATATATATATATATATACGTTTATTCTCACAGAGCTGGTTTAACATGAAAATAGATGATTTTATTCAAATATTTCAGTTGTGCATTTAAGAGATGTATTGCCAGTTCTTAAGGTGGGCTCCACTCATGTAGGACTAGGAAAATGTACGTAAATTATATTAGACTTTCGTCATTTATTTTGGTATATTTTCATCAAGTTCCATAGATGTAAATATCTTTTATTTTATTAAATACATTTTATACCATGTACTTTGGTTTCGAAGTCTTAGTTCATCTTGTTAAAAAGTATGATATGGCTCACACTAAGTATAAAACTCTGGAGATTGCATAATGGTTCCAAGTGGTTGGAAGTTGCATGAAGTTTATTGATTAAATTTATTCTTTCTTTTTAATGCTAGGAGAGGAGGTGGGAGTAGTCATTGCCTTGGAGAGAGAGTTCCAGCCTGACATTCCAAAAGATCCATACTTCCGACAATCCTGTCGGCAGCATCTCTCAAGCCATTCATTATTTTTCTCTATAATGAAAATAGGGCTTGTTGAAACACTGGTAATATTTTGTGTTTGATTTAGAAGAAGAAAGAGTACTGTAAGTACAAGTTATATTGTATTTTTTTTTTTCGTGTGACCGGTCTTGTGTGATTTGCTTAAAGAGTTGAGTATATTTATTTACTTATATTTTTGGGGGCCTTAACCTTTTGGTAACCTCGGGTTAGCCCGAAAGGTTGTAACAGTTACGAATATGTACAGATGAAATATATATATATATATATGTTCATTTTCTAGAGTGTAAAAGTGTTATTTTTCATAATTGTAAAATTTTCATATTTTCATGTATTAATCTCTAATGAAACAATTGATTTCACTGGAAAATTCTTCAATTGTCATTTTGCCATAAGTCTAAGGTCCACTTCAAATTTAAATTTCGAGTGATTTATTTTTGGTATTACTTTTGAATTCTTATTTTTTATAAAATATATTTTTCTAAAGTGTGTATTATTTCAATCATCAATAAATTATTCAGTGTATTACTAGTATCCCTGGCTTAGAACCGAAGTAAGAGGTTAATTTTAGAATAGTTTCTGTTAAAAGTTAAGTACTCACCCAGTTTTTTTTTTAGTGTAAGATAAAAAGACCTTTAGATATTCAGCGTTCATATATATTAACGTCTGGTAGCTACAGAGCTCGTAGGTATTCTCGGGTGCATCAGATTTATGTAATATAATGCATGTGAGTTTGGAGATTATGAGTTTACGTAATTCGCTATTCTTGATATATATTTTTGGTGCCAAGACCTTGGATCGAGCGAGTCTGTTTTAGATCTTGGTGATAACAGGGCCGTGTTTTTAATAAAGATTTGACCAGTTTAGTGTTGCTAGGAATTCTGTGTATTGTTCGGGTATATTATTTTGGAGAGGAATATTTTTTTGTAAAGTACAAGATCGCTCATTTGAACATACAAGAGATTTTGGAAAACCCAAGTGTTCAGGATTTATCGGAAGCTACAGTAACTAAAGGTCAGTGGCTCGCTATTTTAATGGCATGTGGTGGCTATGCTACAGGTGGAATGATTAAAGCTCAAATCAAGTGTGTAGCCTTAGGAGCGTTGATACACTCTGGAAAGTTGCCATAAGATATTGCAGAGCTCTTGGCCCTTTGGAAAAGGCTGAAGCAGAATTTGCAGGGAAGCAAGTACCAGTTGACCGAAAAACTGAAGGGATGAAAGCAGAAATGAATGTAGAGGCTGAGATTAGACAAATTGCAGTGGACGAGAATTTGATCAAGTTGAAGATGATGGCAGAACGGGAGGAACGGGAGGAAAGAGAGAGAGAAGAGGCAAGAGAAATTGCAAGACATGAAATGGAATGGGAACTATTGAATGCTCGTGCAAGGTTGTCGTCAAGTCAAGTCAGACATGTGTAATCCCTGCTATGCACTCTCCCGTGTTTGATGTGGCGAAAGCACAGAGGTTGATCCTGAAATTTATGGAAAAAACTCTCGACGAGTTCTTCGAACTTTTTTTGAAACGGTTGCGTCGACGATCATGAAATGGCCAGATGATATAAGGCCTCTCTTATTGCAGTGTCCTTATTGGAAAAGAATGCAGTACGTATCTTGCCTTGTCTCAAGACCAGAGGAAGGAGTATCAATAAACTAAGAGGAGCATGCTGCCAGTGTATCAGATGACCCCAAAATACTATAATGGAAGATTCCAAAATTTGCGGACGTACTGACTTTCCTTGATCACGCTCATAAGCTACGACGATATTTTAAGAGAGGGACAGAGGCTGCCAAGGGAAGAGAGATGGCTGATTTAGAAGAACTGATATTGCTGGAACAATATTTACTAAGAAATTACGAACATATTCAAACATACTTGAGAGAGAGAGAGAGAGAGAGAGAGAGAGAGAGAGAGAGAGAGAGAGAGAGAGAGAGATGAAGAAACTTGATAATGCTACTTTGCTGAGTGAAGATTATAATATCATCAGTCGTAAACACTCCTCGGGTATGAAGTTACAACCATCATTTTGACCACATGTCAAGTATTCGACGAACCATGGAAATCATTTCAGTAATAACTATGGGAACAAGTTTAATAGGTACAGCGAAAGTACCTCTGGTACTATTCCAAAGCAAAATGTGATAGTACCAAAACAACGATCGTTGAATTGTCTTCCTTCAGGTTTTGTGAAAGACGGGAAGAAGATTAATATCGTCTATTGTGAGAAAAAAAAAAGGCCATTTTAGTACGGATTGTTGGTCAAACCAACCGAAAGCAGTTGCCCAAGTGATTAATGAAACCGTCCGCTATGGTGTTTGACAAAACAACTTTTAAAAATCGAAAATAATTTTATTGTTTCTTTGCAAGCAGAAACACATCGTACATGCTCGCCATAAGTTTCAGCCAATCGTTTTTACAAATAATGAAGATAAAGCGGTCTTTAAATGATGACGTCATCTTTATTGCGTCGTCGGCATGACTTAGTTTGACAGAATCGTCTTTGGGTGTTTATTTTTGCATTTATATAGCGATTTTTTTTTCACTTATATCTCAAAACCTCGTACGTCTGGCAGGGATGGAAGGCATTGGTAGAGGGTAGGCAAACACAACTACGATCTAGAGAAGAACCGTCAGAGTTTCCAAAGACGCATAAAAGTTACGTTGCACGTGTGTTTGTTTACTTGAAGTTCGTATATACATTGTGTTTTCACAACGTCCTCCTGAACTTTATAGAAAGGCCAATGTTACCTAAGGTCAAAGAAAGAACAAAAAGTAAGCAGAGAGCAACAACAAACAACCAAAAGAAAAAAAAAGAGAGGGAAACATGAAAAAGAGTACAAAGCTGGAACATTCTAACTAAAACTGTGGCAACATTGAGTGGCGCTGGCAACTCATGACACCCTTACACCAAGTGTATTAGTAAACATAGTGTTTAAATACCTCGTTTAGGGAGCCTTCATGTAGGAATAAAATAAATATATGTACTGATTTTTTTTTAAGAAAAAAAAGCCAAAATTTATAGCAAATCTTTGCGACCTCATAACTCAAAAACATACTTATTCACACTTAACTAAATTGTTCTTACTTATTTATTGTTTGATTTAGTGAGAAAGATATAATTGAAAACAAGAATAAAAATGCCACAATTCTATTTAACAATTTTGATTTCCCTTTTTGTTTTTTCGTGATTATTTTACGTCTAGACGAAGAAAATAAAGAAAAAAATAATTAAAAACAGGGGAAATAGAAAATTTGTCTAACAGAATTATTCGATTTATAAAAAAGTTTTCATGGTATGATTTCCAATACAATTGTTGTCATGTTTGAGGAGAAAAATGTACCTAAATTTTTCTTAAAAATCATGATTGTTGCTAATAAATCAAGAAGTTTTCGATCAAATGACTTGAAATTTTTTATGATAAGGGGGTTATATATGTCTAAAACCTATATAGAAATTGTGTATTATGAATCATTAAAAAAAAAAAATGGCGGACATAACGAGCGGTCACCTTAAGGGAAATTCAACTCTACAGAATACGAAGACGAAGAATCAAACGGGAAAGGTCAACGAGAAAAATAAACCAGTTGACTTTAAACCGGATATTCATGAAGGTATGTTAGCCGCTCTGGATGGGGCGAGCGGATCGCGGTCAAAATACTACGTGATACGGGGTGTAATCACAGTGTGGTAACGTGAGGCGTACACCTGATTGTGAAACAGTCTTTCATAGGAAATTCTGTCATTTTGAAGGGAATAGGAGGTGAGGAAGTTACCATTATTTGCCATTGGAAACTCTCATGCAAGTTGGTGACAGGTCATTTTGATTTTGCGGTAAAAAATTCATTGGCTGTCGAAGGAGTACAAATCCTACTGGGATATGAGGTCGATTAAGCGCCATTTGTGCATTGTCCAATTGTATTGGAGAAACCACTGAAGTATAGTCCTATGACCAAACTCAAGAAGGACTACACGTATCTGTTCGCCAGTTGTTTGACAACTAGGAGTGTGATGAAGAAAGTGGCTGCAGAAGACAGAGAAACTGATTGAACGATGAACTTGGAAGATTTATTTACAAAAGAAGAGTTTTCCCAAGATAGTACACAAAAGGGGAGCTCCCAAGAGAACCAGAAAGAAGAAAAACAATAAACGAATGAAAAGGAAGACAAGGTTGCAACTATCTCGGAAAAAATAGAAAACTCAGCATTTGAAATAGGGTAAGTGTGTTGGGAAAGGCTTACAGGATGGCAACGGAAGAATGAGATGTTAACAGAATTATTGTACCCTGTGCTAGATGAGACGGAGGTGGAGCAGTCTACCGCCCGTTATTACCTCAAGGATAGATTGCCTATGAGGCAGCATAGGCCCACTGATATCCCTGGGAAGGACAAATGGGGCATATACTGTAAGATATTGATTCCCGCACCGCTGAGAAGACAGGTGATAGCCGTAGCACATGAAACGGGAAACATAGGAATAAGAAAGACGATGAAGGAGATTATGAGACAGTTTTGAGCCAGTTTTGCCGTGCATGTCACGTCTGTCATATGGCTGGAAAGCATAACGACTACATCAAGAAGGCTCCCTTATACTCGATTGAAGCACAAGGAGAACCCGTCAGCAAGGTGATGATCTACTTTATAGGCCGTTACCGATAACGAAGAAAGGCCACGATTATATATTAACTTTGATGTGTCAAGTGACAAAATACTCAGAAGCCATACCCGTCAGGAACATCAGTGACAAATTAATCACCGAAAAGCTACTAGACTTTTTTACCAAGTTCGTCTTTATGGAAATCGTTGCAAAGTGACTGAGGAAAAAAAAGCACATCAAAATTGTTTCAGGACGTGATGAAAATGTTGGATGTGAGACAACATCTGTCTACTGCCTATCAGCTGGAGACCCAGGGTGCATTAGAGCGGTTTCATTAAACCCTAAAGAATATGTTAAAAAAGTAATGTAACAAAACAGGAAATGAATGGGACACAGAATTACCTTTGATTTTATTTGAGGTATGCAATGTTTACCAAGAAAGATTGAGATGTAGCCCGAATTAAATAGTGTTTGGATGAGAAGTAAGAGGACTGATTAATAAGTTGTCATAAAAATGAAAAGATCGAGGGAAATCGACGGAAAATATGTCAAAAACCTGAGGAAAATGATCAGTGAGATAAGAAAGTTTTCCCTCAAAAACCTTATAACGAGCTAAATATAAATAGAAATTAGTGCCATATGAAAAGTAAGAACAGACAGTGTGTGGTAGGACAAAAGGTGTTAGATTTCTTACCTATAAGGTAATTCCGTTTCACCAAGTTCCAAGGACCATTCCAGATTTTGGAGAATATCAATGACCGAACCTACGTTATCGAAACCCCAGGAAAAAGGAAAATTCATAGGATGGTACACGTTAACTCATTGAATCCATAATTAAGCAAAAACGGGACCGAAGCTTCACAGGTATATAAGGCGTAAAACATTTCATCCACGTAAGACAACGACGGATATGAGGTAGGGCCTGTGAGCAAAGTGAATAATTCATCCATCATTAGGAACTTAGAAAAGAAATTAACGCATTTGAACAAGAAGCAGCATGAGTAATTAATCCGATTGATTAAAAGTTTCCCTGAAATTGTCGCTAATGTTCCAAAATGAACCAACTTGACGAGTCCTGAGGTACACCTTAAGACCAATGAAAGACCATTCAAGCCTATCGACTGTTGTTGTATCACTGAGAAGTCATGAGAAAAGAACTGCACTGTTTGTTGCAAAACAGATCAGCTGAACAAAGCTCTAGCCCTTACAGTTCTCCATGCTTGCTCGTGAAAAAACTTGATGGATCTTTCAGGATGTATACTGACTATTGGAAGTCAAATACGATCAGTGTGGCCGACAATTATCCATTGACAATTATAGACCAACTACTCGTCAACATTGGACAAGCAAGGTTTGTCTCTAAGATCGACTTGTGAAAGGGCTATTATCAGATTCCATTGGACGATAATGCAAAATTATCAGCTTTTTTAATCCCGTTTGGGTTATATCATTACACAATCATGCCATTTGGTTTAATGAGTGTTCCGGCCACCTTCCAACAGTGGATAGGTAACCTTTTAGGATTGATTAAAGAACTAAATGTATATCTCGATGATATTATGATTTATTTATCCATCTATGAAGAACATCTCCGAATCATTGAGAAGGTATTTCAAAGTTGCGAGGAGCACATCTGATGATTAACCTGGAGAAGAGTGAATTTGTGTAGTAAACAGTTCGGTAATTAGTATTTGAAGTCGAAAGAGGGCTAATAGCCCCGGTAGACGCTAACGTCGAAGGAATAAGGAAAAGGCTTCAGTCCCACAGTGAGGAAGCAATTATAATTATTCTAATTAATGGCAGGATTCTACAGACAGTTTTGCACGATTATTTCGGCTGTAGTCGCATTCTTGACACACTTGACTGTCAGCAAGAAAAAGTTTGCATGGACCAGCGGGTGCCGGGAATCCTTTGATAAGATAAAGGTCATATTAACATCGAAACCAATACAGCAAGCACTAGATTTCAACAAGAAATTCCTTAGCCAAGTGAATGCGACGGACAGCAGGATTGGGGCTGTCCTACTGCAAGAAGGCCACGAAGAAATTCATCACCGCGGCTGTTTCATGTCGTCAAAGCTAAAGAAGCATCAATGGGCCTTCTCTACAGATGAAAAAGAACTACTAGCGCTAATTACAGCGATGACAAAGTTTGAAGTTTATGTAAATAGACCAGAGAATGAAGAAATTACGGTTTACTCAGATTCCAATCCTCTAACTTTTGTTAATAAAAGGAAAAATAATAATCAAAACTTTACTAGATAGTCGTTATGTTTGCAACTATAAAACTATCAATGTAAAACCTATATCAGGTAAAAAAAAGTGGTTGCAGATTAGTTGTCTCGGGCTGAATCGTTGGATTCAGGCTCGGAATGAATAATCTTTATGAGGGGAGCTATGTTACGAACCTGGTGTAACCTGAAAATAGATTATTTTATTCACGTATTTCATTTGTGTATTTAAGAGATGTATAGCCAGCTCGTAAGGTGGGCTCAACTCATGTAGGATTATGTGAATATATGTAAAATACAGAAGACTTTCGTCATTTATTTAGTAATATTTTCATTTAGTTCCGTATATGTAAATTATTCTTTTTTAAGTGCAATGAGAGGATGTGGAAGTAGTCAGCTGAGAGTGTTGCCATTGTCATTTGATGATAGGACCTAACTACCAACGGCAATGTTTGCAACACTGACGCTGCTTCGAGAATGCTTTGCCTTAAACTGCTGGAAGTTTCCAGAATGAATTAGGATGATATTTATATAAGGGCTCACCATTGCCTGGGAGAGAGAGATCCATCCTGACATTCTGAAAGATCCATACTTCTGACAATCGTCTTGCCAGAACCTCTCAAGCCATTCATTAATTTTCTCTCCAACGTATATAGTGTGTGTTAAAACATTAGTAATATTTTGTGTTAGGTTTAGAAGAAGGAAGAATATCGTAAGTACAATTCATATTGTAACTATTTTTTTATGACCCGCCTGTGTGATTTGGTTAAAAAGTGAAGACAATCTATTCATTTATTTCCTTTTTTTTTCCTAAACCATTCGGTAACTTTGGGTGAGCCCATAAGTCATACGAGTAACAGTTATGAATATATGAAGTTGTAATTATTGTTTATTTTCTAGTGTTAAAGCAATATTTTTTTTTTATATTGTCAAAACTTAATGTTTGCATATGTTAATCTCAAGTGAAACAATTGATTTTATTGTAAATTTCTTGTTGAAGTGTCATTTTGCAATAAGTCTAAGGACCGGTTCAGAATAAAATTTCGAGTGATTCATTTTCAGTTGGATATAACGTTCCCGACGAAGAATATAGACAGGAAATTAGAACGCAAGAATTAGAAAATAAGTTAGATAACTTGGAAGAGTTAGTGAACAGAATCTTGGTTGAACGAGAAGAGGAGTGGCGCGCAACCACAGCATATCCGACATACATAAACGAAGTCCAAACGGACACAAGTGAAGGTACACATGCAATGCCGAGTAAAAATAACATTGTAGTTCGAAAGTTGTCAGAACTCCATGCAAGTGATAGGCCTTTTTATGATCAACTGCCTAACGAAGGGTTTCAATCGATTGAAGTGTTTTTGAGAGACTTTGAAGAAGCCACATATGGGTGGTTGGAAAGAGAAAAAGCTATTCAAGTAAATAGATTGCTGAAAGATGCTCCGGCAATGAGGTAATGTGTTTGCCACAAGTTATACTGAAATAAAATGACGTTTAAGTGAGAAGTATGCCTTGCTTGATGCGAGAAATGGGGACACAATAGTTTTACAACTCACATTTTTTGGGATTGTGATTCGTTTGGTACAGAAAGTGCCAATCTCCCAGAAGGTGATAAAAAAGCAATTGCCCGTAAACATATTCGCAGATTAGTAAACCCGTATTTATTTGGTTATTTGTTTGATGACAATCGCTCGTTAACGGATGTAGTGAGTGTGATACAAAACCTTTTAGACAATTTGTCAGAGGGAAAAATGACAGGGAATAACTGGGCCAATTCTGAGAAGTTGGCGCCATGAGAGGCACTTACCATCCCCCAAAGCGGGAGAGGGGAGAACACAGTCAGCAGGTGAGAAGAGTCTTCAGATGCTAGAAGTGTGGGGGAGACGGGCACCGACGAGTGAAGTGCCCCACCCAAGGATCCCCCCGCTGTTACACTTGTCAGGCCTACGTTCATCTATCTCGAGAGCATCCTGCAATAAAACGGCGATAGCGGGAGGGCTGTGGAACCCGCATACCCCCGCCCGCCCAATATCCAAGAAAAGGAAAAAGATTAAGGGGTAGACGAGGGAGATCGAACTTGCCCCCCCCCCCATGACATAAAAAACAGCAGCCGAAGCAGCGCTCCCATTAACGACGGACTTAGAGCAGGCACTGGAACCTCCATCAGTACCCTCGACCTCATCACCGCAGCACTAGCGATCAGTCGCATTGCAGCTGAGGTCATTGACCATGCCCCATATATCCTAATGACCGGCTAGGAATGTTAACAGTTAGGATTGACCTGCCAGATAAATCCATTCAAGAGCTGATTCACAGAGTAGCCAGCTTTTCCCTAATTGAGAAAGGATTCTCCTCAAACCTACTACAGTCAGTGGCCTCCCTCGTCCTTGACAAGCCAGGATGAAATAAGATATGCATAAACCATAGAACGATTGTCATCTGTAAGGTGGTATCTTTGAAGTTTACACAAGATTTTTTGGTCTTGCCCACTTTGGGAATTCCAGGAATCGAGGCCATTTTAGAAATAGATTTCATTTCTAGTAATCAGATATACATTTTTTGGGGAAAAGATACAATAACAGTAAAAGCAACAGGGCGTATTTTGCCGATAGAAAGTCATGAGAGAGTAAGAGCTTGTGCGGGCATGAAGAGACATTTATGTAAGGTAACAGCTGTACTTAAGAGAGGAGAAGTGTTGCCTCCCCAAACACTTACGAGCATATCAGTGACCCCATGTCGCCCTCTTCTGGATGGAACCAAGATCGTTGTTTAACCTCATGACATTTGGACACATGTAATTTTAGAGGGCTTATTGGAAATAAAAGAGAACAGAGCTGATATAACGATAGTTAATTTGTCAAATAAAAGAGTTGTGTTAGGAAGTGATTCTGTGTGTGAATTAGAGTTATGTGAAATTGCTAATAATTGGATGTTGGGAGCCACAACTCCACCCCGCATAGACGAACGCACTCAAAATTTGATTATGCAAGCGTGAAAACTATGTCTGTCAGAATATCAACCTGTAGTTAGTGACATTGTCAATAATTATTCCGATGTAATTGCAATTGGAGATGATCAATTTTCCTTTAACATTGAAAATAGGCAGGCGGAGCCGATCAGGTCAAGGCCTTATAAGGTACCCATTCATCTTGAGGGAGAGATAGAAAGGGAAATCAGTAAATTAAGGGAACAGGGGATAACCGAGGAGAGTGAATCAATTTCCCTTTAACATTGAAACTAGGCAGGCGGAGCCGATCAGGTCAAGGCCTTATAAGGTACCCATTCATTTCCAGGGAGAGATAGTAAGGGAAATCAGTAAATTAAGGGAACAAGGGATAACCGAGGAGAGTGAATCCCCCTGGGCTTCTCCAACTGTAGCTGTTAGGAAAAATGATTTCTTGGTAAGATTGTGTGTTGATTATAGGAAGTTGAATGCAGTCACTACGGATAATGCATTTCCATTGCCCTCAATCGAAGAATTACTTGTGAAGGTACGGGATAGTAAGTAGCTTACAACTGTTGATTTAAAATCTGGATACTATCAAATACCCATTCAAGAAGACAGTAAATATAAAAGGGCATTTATAGCTAACGGTCTACTGTTTCAGAATAATTTTCTTCCTTTCGGTGTTAAAAATGCTCAAAGTTATTTCTCTAAAGTAATGATAGCAGTTTTTTCTCTCTTAATTGGCCATAATGTTCTTGTTTATGTAGACGATAACACAATTACAGGGAAAATGGCCGAAGAACATAATAATCATATTCGTAAAGTTTTAGAATCATTGCGACGTAGTGGTATGGAAAGGATAATGCATTTCCATTGCCCTCGATCAAAGTATTACTTGTGAAGTTACGAGAGAGTAAATATTTTACAACTGTTGATTTAAAATCGGGATACTATCAAATACCCATTCAGGAAGACAGTAAATATAAAAGGGCATTTATAGCTAACGATCAACCATTTCAGTCTAATTTTCTTCCTTTCGGTGTTAAAAATGCTCCAAGTCATTTCTCTTGAGTAATGATGGCAGTGTTGTCTCCCTTAATTGGCCATAATGTTCTTGTTTATTTAGACGATATCATAATTACAGAGAAAACGGCCGAAGAACATAATAATAATATTCGTAAAGTTTTAGAAGCATTGCGACGTAATGGTATGAAAATAAATTTGTCAAAGTGCAATTTTTTTCTGTAAACAGGTAAAGTAGCAGCTATTAGTGATTTCCCCTGGCCATGTATCCCTAAGGAAGTAGGTGGGTTCCTTGGGCTCGCTGGGTATTACCGTAAATTCATATGAGGTTTTGTAGAGATAGCAAGACCCTTAGATGCTTTAAAGAAACAAAAAGTAATAAATTGGGGAGTGGAACAAGAAATGACTTTTAACCTTAACTAGCAATGACTTACTCGCATATCCTAGATTTGATTGCCCGTTTTTAGTCACAACAGATGCAAGTAGCGAAGCTATTGGTGGCATAGTTTCTCAACAAGGTGATAGAGGTAAAGAGCGACCCATTTGTTTTGCTTTCCAGGCATTAAAAGGGGAAGAAAAGAATTATAGTACACTCGATCGAGAGGCTTTGGCTATTCTTTGGGTTTTAGAGAGGCATCATTTCTTTTTATTAGGTCAGTCAATTGAGTTGCAAAGTGATCATCGCCCCTTACGTGATTTGTATTGTGAAAATTATTTGACATCTCGACAAGCGAGATGGATTGAAAGATTGTGAGTGTTTAATATAAAGGGTTTTCACCACATAGAGGTTAAGGCTAACAAGGTAGCCGAAGCTCTCTCTAGAGGTGCAGTAATATTAGTAACAACTAGGGCACAGAAGAGGAACAAAAATCGTTAACAAAATATTGAAGACCCCAATCAAAATAGAGAAAATACAGATCGGGATGTGAATTATCCTGAGGAGCCATCAGAATATGGGAGGAGAGAAAGAGGAGAGAGAGAAAGGGAGAGAGTTACAGATATTAGGAAGAGAGAGAGAGAGAGAGAGAGAGAGAGAGAGAGAGAGAGAGAGAGAGAGAGAGATGAGCTGTGAAGGTGAATATATGTGGGTGGCCGAGGACATGACCAGTGGTGTCCAGAATGAATGCCCTGATGATGCAGGTTTGATTGACTTGGGAGGTTGGGATATAAAAGAAGTCCGAGAGGGACAGAAAAAATGGCAATGGATGGAAAGAGTGCAAACAGTGATTAAAAGGGAATCAGAGAGATATCCGTCGTTTCTGAATTTGCCTCGTGAAATTTTTTTTTTTTTTTATAGAAAATGATATCTTATATTGTGCTTACAAGAAGAGGGGAGGGGAATTTTTTGCACTTGTAATTCTTCCTCCCTCTTTAACCCTGGGTAAGTTAACAGGCCCCAAATTTGGAACCAGGCGCAGGCTCAAAGCAATTTTTCTCAGGTTTCATCCTTTTGCTTTGTGTGTGGCATCGTTCTCAAGGTGCGCTGTATAAGACTTTGTTATGATACAACAGGGGTAGGATGCACAATTCGGAGCTTCAGATACTCGCAGAGATGTAGCTCTTAAAATTTTTTTTGGTCTCAATTTTGGTACCACACTACTAAATTGTATTGAAATTTCAATATTGTAATCTTTTACATTTCGCTAAATATCTCAGTGTGATATTAATGAAAGTTAAAGAGATTTTCACTGAACATTGGTGAATAGTGTCACTATGCAGTGATGTTGCCATCTTTGTGCTAGGCTGCTCAATGTTCAAGTATATAGGGGGAAAACTAAAAAAAAAAAATTCAACTTTTCAGGTTGGCAAAATGCAGAAGAAATTCCCTTCTGAGAAAAGACCCGACGAGATTTTGGAGTCTCTTAGTGATTTAATAATATTAATTGTGCTGATGACACATGTTTTTATCAGAAATATGGTGACGTGCCCCAGGTGGACACCATCGACCAGGAAAGTGTAAGCATTTTTTCCCACTCAGCACTCCTATTCGACCCCATCTAGCACCTCTTCAGAAAGTGAGCCTCCATTTCACCTTTCTTCTCCTTTTCAAAGCGAGAAGAGGATACAATTCCCTATGAAGAAGGTTAAGATGCCTCTACCATGCGACGATGGTAACGACAACGAAGTAGATGACCCTCCCATGACCTTAACCCCCTTCAGGAGCCCGTTAGGGAAGGCCCCCATCTCCACCAGTGCGCCATCAATCAGTGCTACTAGAGTGTTTTTCGAGTGCCACCCCAGTGCCTTTTTCAAGTGCCACCCCAGTGCCTTTTTCAAGTGCTACCCCAGTGCCTTCAACAAGTGCCACGCCAGTGCCTTCAACAAGTGCCACCCATGTGCCTTCATCGAGTGCCACGCCCGTGCCCATTTTCACCCCTGTCACAGATTTGGTGTTTTTCAGTCTAGGACCTTGAAAATTGGCATGAATATTGCCATGCCATTCAACTTTTTCATGCAGTTCGCCAAAGTTACTTATGTATAATGTAAATATTTTCTACAGATTATTTTCCATATATTTATACTTTTATATACTTATTTTTCTAAATTTTCCAAATTAAATATTTAAAATGATTGGTTTTTTAATTTACTCCTAACATAATATTGAGGAATGAATATTGTTAAATGAAAAACTTTAGTATTTTAAATATATTTATTTATAATTAAGTTATATAGTCCGAAAGTTGAGGGCTCATTTATGGTACCATATTGGTAATGGCGTACCCGCTTTGGAACTTAACCAACCCAGGGTTAATTAATCGATCCATCCACATTGTACATGGAAGTCCCTATGCAGGGCATTTAGGGATTAATAGAACATCAAGGAGAGCATGTAAATCCTTATTTTGGTTAGGATTGAAAAAATCTAGAAAGAATTATATAAAATTTTGTCATGCTTGTAACTGTTTCAAAGAATATAAGAACACTGTATAGGGTGCATAAGGATGTGGTAGGACCATTTCCTACTGGTTTCACACAACATAAGTAAAGTATTTGTGGATGCATTTACTCGGTACACTCATACTTATCAATGTTGGATAAATTGTTGCTCGAAAATTTTGATAAGTGATAATGGTGGTGAAATCAGTCATGGACATAATGAAAATAGACAACTTTTCCGTGACCGCATACACGCCTTCACCTAATGGCTTAGTGGAATTGCATAATAGGGAAGTAGTCCGAATTTTGCATTACTTAGTGGCTGATGACCCCCTTCATTGGCACACCATGCTTCCTACAGCTGACCTAGCTTTGAACATTGCATATAATGCTTCGCTCAGGGACACGAGTTTCTTTTTAGTCTATGGACCGTATGTGTTACCACATATGGTCCTCATTAATTTGCAATAATTGCCAAATTATTCAACTGAGCAATACCATGTATATTTATTAAATCTATTGAGGAGAGTAAAGAACACTACTGAAAGGTTTTTGGAAAGAGTTAGTGAAAAACACATTTCAAAGTATGATGGTTGGTTTTAAACCGCACCAGTAAAAGTATTTGTGGGTGATCGTGTGAATTTGAAACGATTACAGCCTAGGAAACAAACTAGAACCAGCGTATTTGGGTCCGTACCGAGTAAAGATGGTTGAAATTAAACACAGTTGTAATACAAAGCATGATTAATAGCGCAGTGTCTGAACATCATCTTGCACAGATATATGTGGTGCCTGAAGAGGAAGTTTTCAAAAGTATCAATCAGCGTGTTCCTCCTTACTCCTGCATAACAGTGGCGGATTTAGGGGGGGGGGGGGGGGGCGAGTAGGCCATGGCCTAGGGCCCCGCGCCTGTGAGGCCCCTCGAAATTTGATTCATAATTCGGCCTGGGCACTTTATAATCAATGGAAAAAAATTTCTCCACGCTTGTGTCAATGAATTTCTGCGAAATAACATCTATACAGGCAATTACAACATTTGCAATTTGGCAATTCGCAACATTTGAGCTGTGCAATGAATGTGGCGTTTAGTATGCATGAAAGTGAGTTATATTCACTTCATCGGTTCAATGACTTTGAATTTCATACAGTTTGCTTGCAAGCAACATTTCGAATTCGCAAGTTGATGCAATAATGCAAGCTCGGTTTTCTGTCAATCTATCATATAAATTGTGTAAATAATATTCATTGTGTGTGGACCAGTGGACTTTTCTTTGCTTCTTGTTGGGTCCACATGGCACGATTACTAACGTTCAATCTGCACTCTGATTGGCTGTTGAACCCTGTATGCACATGCTTACATGTATGCATTAATGACTCATGATAAATCTTGTGCATCTATTTTCACGAATACTCTCATCTGTGTGCTTTATTTTGTGCTAGCATGCTTTTTTTATCAGTTTGCTCTTTCTGCCTGAAGTGTTCACTCTCATTGTTTTCTGAGCGCAGTGGTCTCATCTGACTTCTTGACGTAGCTTCCGGCTCATTTCTGCTCAGGTGTGAATTTCATTGATTGAAACCTTTTCTATTTGCCTGTCGACAAAAACAGGAAAAGACTAACTTATCAAACATCAGTTACAAAAAAAGGTTCCATCTCTCTTACTGTCGAACACGTCTCAGTTTTCTCGTTGCTTCATCCCCTCATCTGTTAATGTTTGGAACACCCTTCCTAATGATGTCGTCAAGTCAAATGATTGTTATACTTTCAAAAAACACGTTAATGCTTTTTTTCTCTCTAGTGCCTCAACGTTTTAGTTTTTCCATGTTCATTTTTTTGCCTCATCAATGTTTCTTCTAATATTTTTATTTCTATCATCGATGATGTACCGTTAACTAGGCCTTCGGGTGTATGCATCTCTTGCTTTCTGGTTGGTCGCCTAAATTGATCATTATAATAATAATAGTAATAATAAATACTTTGCCAATGTTTTTATATATAGCCAACTTTTATTAGCATCTACGTATCTATGTAACTACCTACTTTTGTCATTTCATATATCTAGTTACATTTTAAATATCTACTGTGGGTAGAGCTATAATATCTATAGTTAATAATTATTCATGTTTCTCATTTTCAGGATAAGGTAGTGAGGCTGCACTGACCACTGAGGCATAAAGGAGAAATCAACAAGTCGTAATCGTGATCAAGGGAGAAAGTATAAAGCAGGCTCTGTCAAACGACAAGAAAAGGCAGATGAAAAGGAAAGAGTAAAAAAACTACCAAAAACAACTCAATGGTTGTCATATTCATCAGTATCTGCACCTGCAAAGTCACAAATTCACACTGAATCTGGTCCTAGCTTGAACAAACCAAGTACAAGTGTTGGTGCTAGCTTGAACAAACCAAGTGCAGCCACAGCAAGTACTGAACGGTCTGAACCAGATGTAGTTAGCGCAATTGATCCTGAGCGCAGTGAGGAGACACAAGAGGAAGTGAAAGCTATGAATAGCGGTACTGAACAAGGATTTGAAAATGATCTTAGATTATGGCCTAAAATAATTCCTGAAAATGTGTTTGACTATTGGTTGAAACGGGGAAGTGCAGAATGTCGACACTGTGATGGTGATTTTAAAGAGTCAGCTGTGAAAGAGCTAAACAGAACCCGTCATTGTACAAAGACATTATTCACTCGAACTCATTCATTATCTGGCCAAGAAATTAATCTTAACTGGCTCTGTTACTCTAAAACAATTGGTAAAATGTATTGTTTTCCTTGCAAGTTTTTGTCAAAGGTGCAAAGCTCATTCACAACTGGCTTCAATGGCTGGAAGAACGCTAGGTATGTCATAGAATCTCACAGTAGGTCAGATCAGCACAGGAAAAGTATGGTCGACATGATATATAGAAAGTGCCCGTATTGACTCTAATCTAGTGCTACAATATTAAAGTGACTGTGAGTACTGGCAGGCAGTATTGAGTAGGTGTGTAGATGTTTTAAAGCTACTTTGCGAATGTGGGCTAGTCATTCGGGGTAAGGATGAAGTAATTGGATCAGCACACAATGGAAATTATCTTGGGATTCTAGAGCTGCAGAGCAAATACGACAGTTTCTTGGCAGCACATATCAAGAAACATGCAAACAAAGGTAGTGGCCATACTTCCTACTTGTCGCATGTCATTTATGAGGAAGTCATTGGAATAATGGCAGAAAAGGTTATGTCCTCAATAACAGATGAAGTAAAAACAGCAAAGTACTTCTCAATTTCTGTCGACTCCACACCAGATATTTTACACATGGATCAACTTAGTTTTACAATCCGCTATGTACTGCCTACTACAGGTCCAGTTGAAAGGTTTTTGCAGTTTATTCCCATGCTAAGCCACACTGGCAGAGATATTGCTACAACTGTTCTTTATTTTCTTAAAGAGAAGAACATTTCAGTTTTCGACTGCCGAGGACAGTCCTATGACAATGCCTGCAACATGTCTGGTAAATATCAGGGAACCCAACAGATAATCAAGAACGAGTGCAGTGAAGCTGAGTACATACCATGTATGGCTCATTCCTTAAACTTGGTGGGTAAGTGTGCCGCAGAAAGCTGTCCTGCTGCAGTGTCATTGTTTGGTCTGATACAAAACTTGTACTCCTTTCTTGCCGCATCTACTTATCGATGGAGGAGACACCGTGAGGTAATAGAGATTAATAAAGATAAGAAGTTGAAAGTTGATAAAAAACTTTCAGACACTCGTTGGTCAGCACGAGCAGATGCTGTAGCTGCTCTCAGTAGAGCACACAAAGAAAACATCATTGTTCTGGAAGAGTTTTCCTCGCATCAGAATCAGCCAGCTGAAACAAGAGCTGAAGCAAGTGGTCTTCTCAAAGGTTTGAAAAACTTGAAACAGTAATTCTTCTTGAAGTTTGGGATACAGTATTGGAAAGGTTTTCAGAGTGCCAGTATTCAACTGCAAAAACCTGGAATCTCCCTCAACACAGCTGTCACACTGCTGGAGTCTCTTTTACAGTTTGTTAAGGACCTGAGATCCCAGTTCGATGATTTTGAAGCAAAAGCTATGGCTAAGTGTGATCCCAGTGACGTGACTGGTAAAGTTGCATACTACGCCGACAGGCAGTCGCAGCGTATTAGAAAGCGCAAGCGTCACCACGATGAACTAGACTCGGTGGAGGATGTTACGCTGACAGGGAGAGACATGTTTAGAGTGACTGCTTTCTTGCCAATCATTGACAAGCTCTATTCTGCCCTAACACAACGCCTTGCAGCTTACAGCGACCTTCGAGAGAAATTTGGGTTTTTATCAGAAATCTCAAACAAAACAAACACTGAACTTATAGCAGCTGCTGAAAAGCTTGTGTCTTCATATCCTAATGACTTGGAGGCGGGATTGGAGTCGGAGCTTTTGCAGTTTGCACACCTCATGAAATCCATTCCAAGAGGTTCATCTGAAAGTGCTCCTTCATTAGGTGGTGTAAAAGCTGCACAAAGACAAAGTCCGGAACTAGAAATGTATAAGATAATTCACAGACATGACATGGTTGAAACATTTGCTAATGTTGAAATTGTATTACGACTCTATCTCTGCATGTTTGTCACAAACTGCAATGGGGAGCGATCATTCTCCAAGCTGAAACTACTAAAGAATTATCTAAGAAACACCATGGGGCAGAACAGCTTATCTTCACTCACCCTGTTGAGCATTGAGCATGAAAAATTAAGGGTGCTTGATTTTACTGATGTCATCAAACAGTTTGCAAGTAAGAAGGCTCGAAAAAAATCATTTTTTTTTAATGAGGAATAGTTGAGTGTACCGTGCAAATTGCATGCAATAAACAAAACCCACTCATTTTGCCATTTTGCCACTCACTTCAGTCAAACGGTATTCTCTTTTGTTTATGGTGTATTATTGAAGTTATTATTTTTCAATGGTGCATCATTATAGTTGGGGATCTCCTTAGTTAATGATGTATTATTATAGTAATTTTTTTGTTATGCTTCAAAAAAGCAAATGTGTAATGTTCAACTGTGAAATGGTCACTTGGATAATAATCAATAAATTGAATATTGTTTAAAAAGAAAATTTATTTCAACGCTTATCTCTTTAGTTAATGGTATATTATTATAGTTATTTTTTATTGTTGAGCTTCAAAAAATCATATGGGTAATGTTCAACTGTGAAATGGTATTTGGTAAAATTTCAATAAATTTAATATTGTTTAAAAAGCTAATTTATTTTAACGCTTCGCTCGTACACTGATTTGAGGGCCCGGTAAGGTCACCGGGCCTAGGGCCCCGCACAACCTAAATCCACCTCTGCTGCATAAGTGACATTCCTTGAGTTGATGAGTAGATTTTTTATTTTCTTTGCTGTTGTTGTTGTTTGAACAGACCTTATTTCTTCTTTTGACGTGTTTTAAATAAACTTGATGATAACAATGTGTTATTATGCTGATGCTTAATGCAAACGTAAAGTGTTGTGGTAATTTTGCTGAGTGTGGCAATACGTATGGCATACTGTTGAGTGAACCTAAAAAAAAATCAGAGGTTAAATAGGTCAAGTGAGATCCGTCAGGCGGATGCTGTATTATTCATGTATTTATATGATTCCTGGTTGCTGGGGCCGGGGCGGTTCCTGAATGACAATTGGCTGAGGGATTAAAATTCAATCTTGAGGATATGCAGTATTAGAAAATGTGTAGATGTGAATACTTTATACTTAATGTTATAAGAGAAGGGCGGGAAGATGAATTGTTTTCTTGGAAAATGGCTAGTGGCCACCGATTGATAATTGCAAATGCAAGTGTATTAGTGATTTTAAATAAATGGTGAAACTATGGTAGTGAGTTATGTTGCGAAATTGTGCCGTAAACTAGGACAAGTAAAATCAAGCGATGAAGGAATTTCTATTCCTACCCCTGTTCCACCC
>NC_090725.1:179827401-179829901 GCF_036898095.1 Palaemon carinicauda
TGTATGAATATACATACATACACACACACACACACACACATATATATATATATATATATATATATATATATATATATATATATATATATATATATATAAGGTAACAAATAATTAGATGTTTCTATTATTCCTTTCAATTTTCATTATTTGTGTTTAATGATTGATCATGCCTTCTTGAAGTGTCCCAAGCCTGTTTTTTTTTTCCTTTAAACACTTTGATAGTTTCTCATCTACTTTCTGTATGTCAGAGAACTTCAAATCATTCATTCTCCTTTACTCTACAGGTTCCCAAAATGCAAATGGTTATTCAATTGAAGTAGGGGAGGCTATTGCTCGCATTTACCATAACATGGAACGATATTCTAGAATCAAATAGACAGAAAATCGTTCTTTATCTGCGAAAATTATTGACTATTTTGAATTTCAGTTCAGTAGCGGCGAATGATTTTAGTCTTACCAGCTATGCCTCCCAGAGATGACTAATCGCTAGCAAATGCGACAAGAGTTTGATTAATCACGATTTCTACATTAGCGGAAAGTATAACCAGGTCTATAAGAAGTAATAATCCTAAACAGAGAGATGAAACACATTGAATCGTAAAAACAATGAACTATTTGAATGCCCTATTTATAATAACAACATTTACAAAAAGGATATAAACCCAACTTCTGGATATCAAAGCTAGACTCTAAAACTTAAAGCCTCGCCGCATAAAACATAAAAAATATCACTTTTGAAATACCTCATAGTACATGCCATTATATCCCCTATACATGGAAACTTCATGAAAAAAAAATTCATGGCATATGCTTAACTGCATATATATGAAGATGGTAATTGAATGCCATTTACAAAATTGACTTTTTATTAGTAAAGGATTTGTAAAGAACAATATACAAGCGGTCATGGGTTTGTTTTATCATTATATCATCAGAAAACAACTCGAAATAACCTAATCTTTTTATGCATTAGACAAAAATTAGCTTGACTTGAAACTAGTCAATGATGCAGCCGAAATCATACCTTTTCCAGGGATAATCTTGAATGAAGTCTGATTCACGCCATTCATTTTTAAAATACATAACTGATACATAACTGATATGCATTTCAAGTCAATCTTCTTGAAGTTGAAACTATAACTTTAAGGTACGTTTCTTCACCAAGAGAATTATGTTCTTTGGACAATGACTGTTAAATTATTTGAAGATAATTAGTAGCTGTCTTCAGGTAATCGATATATATGTTTGGATGTTTGTATCTATCTGTCTATCTATCTATCTATATTTATATATCTATATATATATATATATATATATATATATATATATATATATATATATATATAAATATACATATATATATATATAAACATATATGTATATATATATATATATATATATATATATATATCTATATATATTTTTGTAAATATATATATATATATACATATATATTTATATATATATATATATATATATATATATATATATATATATATATATATATATATATTGTATATATGCATATATATATATATATATATATATATATATATCTATATATATATATACATATATATATGTATATATGTATACATATACATATAAATATATATATATATATATATATATATATAAATATTTATATATATATATATATATATATATATATATATATATACTGTATATATATACTGTATGCATATATACATACACATATATATATATGTATATATACTATATATATATAATATATATATGTATATATACTGTATAGATATAAACATATATGTATATATACATATATGTATATATATATATATATATATATATATATATATATATATACATATATATATATATATATATGTATATATATAAACCAATATATATGTAATATATATATATGTATATATATATATATATATATATATATATATATATATACATATATGTGCGTGTGTTTGTGTATATATATATATATATATATATATATATATACATATATATATATATATAAATCCATATATATATATATATATATATGTGTGTATATATATATATATATATATATACATATGTGTGTGTGTGTATATATATATATATATATATATATATATATATATATATATATATATATATATATATATATATATATTGTGCAGGGTGGTATATTCCAGCAATACATGTTTGCCGACGGTTATATGAGCGGAAGAGCAACCTGGTGGAGTAAGGAGAACTTTGTGCTTGGAGGAAATGCTCCTCTAAATGTCGATGAAGTCACTGGTAACGGGGTGACCGATTGGCTTTAAACCAATAAACCTGATTCCTTTACGGCTTCTACTCTTGATGCCTGGTAGGTGATCTTACTGAAATTAGTAGGGACCGGTAGGGGTTGATTGCCTTAGTTAGATATGAACTGTGCATCAAAAAAAAAAAAAATGGCTTTCGTTTTATGAATCTAGCCCAAGAATCCCTTATGGATTTAGTCCGTCTATAG
>NC_090725.1:179849901-179859901 GCF_036898095.1 Palaemon carinicauda
TGCCAACCTTCCTCCCTAGTAGCCAAACTCTAGGTTAGGATGAGCTTTCCTAACTGCTGGGTGTGTCTCATACTAGAACGAAGTTTACAGGACCCTTATCCCTTTCCCCTCTATCTTTCTTAGTGATGGACTAGTCATCACATCTTTTGGCCGCAGTCCTACTTCCGTACCTAGCGTAGGTTAGGATGGGGGACCGGCTCAGCTCTCTGCCGGCCGGCAATAACATGCCGGGCGGCAGAGACCTTTTTCTTCTACAGAGTGAACCCCAGACCTCCCATGGTCTCTCTTCCATGTCTGCTGGTAGAGCCCGGCTGGCTATGGATAGATAGGACGCCTGAATGTTACATTCTCACCTTCCATATGTTCACTCTTTCTGGATGGAAGGTTGTATGGCAATGCCGCCTTATAACCTTACATCCATACTTCATCTCTTGCTAGTGTATTGTACCCCTAGCCCGGCTGCCGGCTTTAACGGCCGGTAGCCGGATAGGTGAAGGTTCTCTGGTTCGTAGTCACTGCCGGCCGGCACGGGTATCACTACCTTTGCCTGCCATCAGTAGAAACACATCCCGAGATCTGCCGGCCACTACGATTAGCGGCCGGCAGCCGGGTGCTAGTGTTTTTAGTTGCCGGCAGGCACACATTTGCGAACCAGTGAATTTCCGCCTATTAGCTAAAGGTAGTATACGTTCGATCTATACAGGAGTAAATGCCAGCCGGCAAGTGCTGGCACGTGCTGGCCGGCACGACAGCATGCGATGTACAGTAGTTTCTATATTTGTGGTGTAGTACACACTGCATTGATAAAACTACAGTATAGAGTTTGTTGTAACACTAAAGTTCTTCCAACATACTTAATGTTATCTGGTACAGCCTTTTGTTGAGACCGTACAGTATATAGAAAGTGAGTTCTTTCTGTATTTATTCTATCCCGTATATTAAAACTTTATTTCAAGGTGTGAGTTACACCTTAACTTTCCGCTTAGGAAAATTTATAAGGTATTCTAGAATAGAATTAACCTTAGTTTTAATATCTTGGGAGGTCACAGCAATTGGCTGGGCAGGAAATACAAGTATGTCTTTCCTTCTTTCCTTTCTAGCTTTACTGTATAAGCTACATGTATTAATAATAAGTGAAAAGCATTCACTTGATACTCATGGATTCTCTTCTCTTTACAGGAGGACCATCCGAAGTGAGGGAGTATGTTCTGCAATGTCCGCAGTAAGAACTTCTGTGGACATGAGTTATGCAGGAGGCACGCAGCATGCGCAGTCTCCAAAGGTGATCTCCGGTATTGGGACCCTCAGGTATGTACTATATGTTCCAACCTGATTACCGAGGCATTTGACACCCCTAAGTCGGCGGAGTCAAGGGATGCGGCTAGGGAAAAGTTGCGAACCTGGGTGAGGGGTTTTCAGAAAAACACTTCAGGCCCCTACCTTCCAAACGAGAGGATGAGGGCCTACCTTTTCCCTAAGGCATCAGCTGATGCAGTCATTCCTCAGCCTCAGGAGGAGATACCAAATGTCCAGAATCCGGTAGATTCTGAAGTCTCGGCCACCCTTCAAGACATCCAATTGGACGATAGGATGTCAGAAGTGTCAGATTATACAGAGAAGGACCTTCTGGAAGGAGGAGCTGACCCACGCTCCAGAAATAGAAGAGGAAGAAATCGACGAGGTGTCGGTTACATCAGTTCCGGCCCCGGAATCTGTTCCCTCTACATCGTCTGCTATCCCAGGTGATCTGGGAAGGACTCTTTCTTCTATTGTTGAGATGATTCAACAAATACAAAACAAGAATAATGAAAAGGAAGCTACGATGAAACTGAGGATACGTAGACTCGCAGCATCACGTGGGCGCCAGATGCGACTCAACGTGAAGGATCTTCCTTTGTGCTCGGATACCGATCCTTGGAAGTGTGCCGAACACATGCCAATGACAACCGGGAAGATTGTAATGTCGGAGAAGTTGGGCTCAATTCCCCTGGAAGATGTGGAATTTTAGCCCAACAAAGACTCTTACCCGGACTGCTATGTCCGTCTTAGGAAGAAGCCAGCCTCAAAGGAGGAGACGGAGCCGAAGGAGGTCATAGTCCTTGACCATAGTAAAGCACAAGCGTTACTAGTAAGCTCGATGAAAGAGAGGGGCTTCACGAACTCAAAGGTGCCAGCCTTGAGTAAGAAGCTTCCCTCCATTGTGGCCTCTCCAACCAGAGCCTTTCCCTTCATGGAAAAGGGATATAAGGAAGCCTTGAAGGCGGTGGAGGCAGGGAAACCATGCCCCTCCTTGCAGGAATGCAAGCCGTTATCCCTGATCTTACCCTTGGACCAAAAAGACTGGAAGGACGTTCACCTTACCTTCTCAGTTGGGAAGCTGGAAGCTGATATTGCCGAACGTCAGTTTGGTGAGGAACATCCAAAGCTGTCGGAGTCTCTCTTGCGCAGAGAGCAAAAGACGAAAGAAAGACTTGTGGCATCGATGTCGTTGCAAACGACATTGGAAACGATGGCAAGTGACCCCAAAAACCAGGGCATGTTCATGGTAGTGGCCAAAACCCATCTGGCCACAGTTATTAAGTATCTCTATAGCTTTATTAAAGCTAGGAGAGCCTGTAGAGAGTTCGTGTTTGCCTCGGCTGCGGTGAGGCACAAACCGAGGAAACTGATCTCCTCTTGCATCTGGGGTAAGGACCTCTTTCCCAACGAAGTGGTTAAAGAGGTAGTAGACAAGGCCGCCACGGAAAATTGTAACCTTCTCAAAAAGTGGGGCTTAGATCTTAAGAGAAAGTCTTCTCCGGATGAAGGTCCCCAACCCAAGAAGAAGACAAAAAGGCCTAGGCTATCCTCTCGGCCGGCTAAGCCCTACCGACAGCAACAACAGCAACTCCCTGCGACCGCGGTGCCTCAGATAGTGGCACAACCTCCAACCACGTACCAGTTGGTACCTCAACAAGTGGTGACACAGTCGCCGGTTTTTAACCCAGCTTTTGAAAGGCAGACTTCTTCCTTTCACTCAAATGCTAGAGGAACAGCCAGAGGTTCTTCAAGACGCCCTTCAAGGGGAAGGGGATTCAGGGGAGGACGCGGTCAAGGAGGCAATGCCTCAGGTCCACAACAGCAGAAGTGAGATGCTTCCAGTAGGAGGGAGACTACTTCAATTTATGGATCGTTGGACCTTCGATTCCTGGGCCCACAGCCTAGTAAAGAATGGACTAGGTTGGAGCTGGAGCAGTCCTCCACCTCAATTTCCTCAGTTCTTCCAACACTCTACCCCCGTTCTGGAAGAATATGTCCGAGAACTCTTAGAGAAAAGAGTAATCCGAAAAGTTAAGTCCATCAAGTTCCAAGGAAGGCTGTTTTGTGTTCCAAAGAAGGACTCAGAAAAACTCAGAGTCATTCTGGACTTGTTGCCACTCAATAAGTTCATAGTGAACTACAAGTTCAGGATGCTCACACTTCAACACATAAGGACCCTACTGCCCAAAAGGGCATATACCGTCTCTATAGACCTGTCTGACGCTTATTGGCACGTTCCAATTAATCGTCACCTCTCCTCCTACCTAGGCTTCAAGTTACAAAGAAGACTTTACGCCTTCAGAGCCATGCCCTTCGGGCTACACATAGCCCCAAGGATTTTCACAAAGCTTGCGAACGCAACCGTCCATCAATTACGCCTAAAGGGGATCCAAGAAGTGGCCTACTTGGACGACTGGCTGGTGTGGGCAACATCCAGGACAGAATGCATGCAAGCCTCAAAGATAGTGATCCAGTTCCTGGAACATCTGAGATTCAAGATCAACATCAAAAAGTCTCAACTATTTCCTGCTCAAAAATTTCAGTGGTTGGTAATCCACTGGAATTTGAAGTCACATCGACTTTCCATTCCTGAGAAGAAGAGGAAAGAAATAGCAGGATCTGTCAAGAGACTATTGAAATCCAAACGGATATCAAGACGCGAACAGGTGAGAGTGCTGGGCTCTCTATAGTTTGCTTCAATAACAGATCTAGTTCTAGGAGCACAGCTAAAGGATGCAACAGGAGTCTGGAGAAAATACGCATCAAACGCGCGAAGAGATCTAATGAGACCACTACCGACTCGACTGCGAACACTTCTCAAGCCGTGGTCCCAAGCCAAGCAACTGAAGAAATCAATACTTCTTCAACCTCCTCCCCCGTCAGTTACTATCCACACAGATGCTTCAAAGGAATGCTATGGAGGCCACTCTCACCAGAAGAGAGTCCAAGGAGCTTGGTCCAATCTTTTCAAGTCATTTCACATCAACTTTCTAGAAGCCTTGGCAGTACTTCTGACACTAAAGAAAGTATCTCCTCGCCACTCGACCCACATAAGATTGGTTCTAAACAGCGAGGTGATAGTGAGATGCCTGAATCGACAAGGGTCGAGGTCGCCTCAAATCAACCAAGAGATGTTGGCCATATTCCGCTTGGCGGAAAGGAAGAAATGGCACCTGTCAGCAGTTCACATTCAAGGGTTCCGCAACGTGACAGCGGATGCTCTATCCAGGTTTACACCGATAGAGTCAGAATGGTTCCTAGACGCAGGATCGTTCTTATTCATCTTGAGTCAAGTCCCGGAACTGCAGATAGACTTCTTTGCGACGAAAGACAATAAGAAAATACATCGTTATGTGTCCCCATACGAGGATCCGCTAGCGGAGGCAGTGGACGCAATGTCCCTAGACTGGAACAGATGGTCCAGGATTTACCTGTTCTCTCCGCACAACCTCCTTTTGAAGGTCCTCGACAAACAGATCTTTCAAAGTGAAAGCGTCAATAGTGGCCCACAAGTGGCCAAACAGCGTGTGGTTCCCTCTGGCATTGGAACTACGACTGAAGTTTGTACCGCTACCAGATCCAACCCTGTCTCAGCGAGTACAGAAGTCGACTGTCTTCGCCTCATCACAGAAAACCCGGAACGTGCATCTCATGATTTTCTCTCCTTGGCGATGAGAAAAAGATTCGGGGTATCAAAAGACAATATAGACTTTCTGGAGGAAACCAGAAGAAAATATGAGGCATCATGGAAGATGCGGGTGTCCTTTGTCAAGGCGAAGAAACCAAAAAGAAATCTCGACAGATTTCTGTTTATCATTCTTCATTCACCTTCTTGAGCAGGGTTTAGCTGCCAAGACAATATCAATGTGCAAGTCTGCCTTGACAAGACCGATACTATATGCCTTTCAGGTCGACCTTTCTAATGACGTCCTTAATGAATTCCGAAGGCCCGGGCTAAGCTTAGTCCTTCAGTGCCTCCAAGACCCATTTCATGGTCACTAGATAAGATTCTTCAATTTGCCTAAATAATGAACAATGAGGAGTGCGCTTAGAAGGATTTGACTCAAAAGTCATATTTCTGTCTGCACTCGCTTTGGGAACCAGAGTTAGTGAAATAGTGGCTCTCTCTAGAGAGGAAGGCCACGTCCAGTTCTTGGAGGGATAACTGTATCAATTTCCAGACCCAACTTTTCTTATCAAGAACGAGCTACCCACCAACAGGTGGGGTCCCTAGAGAATCTGCCCTCTGAAGGAAGATGCATCTCTATGTCCAGTGGAGTGCCTAAAGGTCTATCTTCATAGAACTTCAGACTTTAAGGGAGGACAGCCGTTCAGAGGAGAAACTTGGGTTCAAATTTTTCTCTGAAACAACTAAGGGTGAAACTCACCTATGTTATTCGCAGAGCGGATCCAGACAGTACACCCGCAAGTCATGATCCGAGGAAAGTTGCCTCTTCCATAAAATTTCCTTAATTATATGAACTTTGAACATCTTCATTCGTACACCGGCAGGTAGTCATCCAAGGTGTTCTTTATGCACTATGCGAAGCAAGTGGAGCAACTCAAGAGGTCTGTGGTAGCAGCAGGTAGAATTCTTAAACCTTCTGTTTAAATCTGCGAGGAACAGTGAAATTAATTTGTGACGATTAATTAAGAGGGTGGGTGTTTAGTCACAGACTGTTACTACACACTTGAGTAATAGGCCACTAACGTGTCCTTACGAACTGTTCCATTGACTTTTGTGAACTATAACATAATACGGACACTTGTGCCAAGCGTTTCTTATGCTAGTGTAAATAAACAGTAATACAGACTGTATCAATATTATTAACAATTCAATTAAAGTGGCAAATCTGTTTCCTTTTAGATGAAACAATATTTTCTGTTTACTGTTTTCTTTATGCTTTAATGGATATCGTCCACATTTCATAAATTTTATAAAAGTTGACTGATATATATGTTTATTAAATTTTTAATAAACTAGTTCATAGTGAACCTTGCGTTTTATTCGCCCACACTCATTTTATTAGAAATGTACTGAGCATTAAGTTTAAAATATGGATAATTTTAACATGGAATGTCTTTTAAGATTGTTCCTTTCTTCAAGCAAAAATTCACTCGCTTTAACCCTTCCTTGGGAAGGATTAACGTTGTACCCTAAGGGGATGGTGGTAGAGATGCAAAATTTGTTCCTATACGGATACAACTGTTATCAGATAGTTTGATAAGAGTAGACACACTGGGGGAGATGTCAGAAATTCATAATGACATTGGTGACTCTTATACAAACTTTGCTTTACATTGTATAGGGCGAGCCCACTATACAAGCTTGTCATTTTGTCATCCATAGTTAATATGTACTCCTCGAGACTTTTTCTAGAGTCTAGTACGACTCTTTTCTGTAGGGGGCAGGAAGCACTAGCATAGTTCATGCTTAGATGAAATGATGTATGACGGTAACATCATAGGTCTCTAGGTCTAGACGGCCCAGGAAAATACTTTCTTGAGGGTACGGCACCGGTTGAGAATCCACAGATACAGTAATGGTCTGGTAAACTTCCATCAGGACGACATGGCCTGAGCCCAAAAAACGGACGCGAAAAATCTATTTTTGGGTGAGGTACCCATGTCGTTCTGATGGACCCGCCCTTCCTTTTATTGCAAAAAGGGCTTATTAACCCCTCCCTATAATACAGTATCTGTAGCACCTCGTGTATCGCTACAAGGAATAAAGATGGCGCTGCCGTCTTCGTCAGATACACACTGGAAACGGAATAGGAGAGATACCTTATGAGCGGCTCTCTTTGCATTCTCGTTATTAGATTCTTGTCACTGTAACCCCTTGAAGCATTAATACTGTTCGGGGTGAAGATAGCTAGGTGGCGTGTCAAGAATACGTCCTCTGATATTATGCGATATCCCTGTTAGATTTATTTAGGGATATTCGCTCCAGGAGTTAGAATTCTGGATACCTTAAGGTAAAATTCTCTGGGAATATCACTGTAGTGAAATATACCCTAGGAAGTTACCCTTTAGGAACTTCCATCAGGACGACATGGCTACCTCACCCAAAAATAGATTTTTCGCTTCGCTCAAAATCCGTTATATATATATATATATATATATATATATATATATATATATATATACACATATATATATATATATATATATATATATATATATATATATATATATATATATATATATATATATATATATATATATATTGACGATCTATCACTGAAGCATGTAAATTGCTACCACAGGGTTGGAGGAAGGATCAGAAAATTTAAATTTTGACCAAGCCCTGTTTAGTCATTATTTTGTTTTTGTATTCTTTTTTTATTTTATTGCAATCGCAAATATGACAATGAAAATCTCACAATTTTTTGACCAATTGCCTCAATTGTGTAGGTATTTCTCAAAATTCCTGGTTGAAAAAAACTTCAGTTCAATAGTGTATATTTGCTGGTATGTTATATATGCTTAGGGTATTTAGTAGCAATTTTATTTCTTTTTTCTATTACCAGGGGTAGGATTTTAGGATAAATAGTATATATTTGCAGGTATATTGAATATTTCCAGTGTATTTTAGTAGCAAAAATTCTGTAACAACATATTTCTTGAAACCATATAATTTTTTTTCTTCCATTAAATGTGCAATTAGACAAAGGACCCTTTATTCAATGCCTCACAAAGAGATACTTGTTGTTCTTGGTTGATTTCATCAGCAATCGTTGGGGGCACAAGTTGAATTCATTCCTTGTGAATTTAGTCTATAATATCCCGCCTTTACCTCTATAGTGTATAAGTTATTTTAATTTCCTTCCATGGTGATTCCTAGAAGATTTCTTGGATCGATTCCCCCCCCCCCCCCCTTTCCCCTGTCAGCTAGTGGAACTGGCACAGCGATGTTGTCCGCTATTTTCCCGGCCATTATAGTCCATCGTACTACGTTTAACCATACGTTCTGTTTAGCACCATGGGGCCTTTCTGGCCCTCTTGCTGTTCTTAGAAATTTCTTGTGATCTTGAGGTGACTAGGTGAAGATAGTGACTGGCTCATCAAGGGAATGGGGTGCTGGGTGGTGAGGAAGACTGGCTCAGAGGCCTCGAGTGGCTCGTCAGTTGGATCAGTAGGAGCCTGGGCTGCTAGTGCTGCAAGATCATCTTCTGTCTCTAAGCGGTCAGTGACCTCCTGAAGCAAAATAGTGGTAGTGAGTCCACGATGAGCTCTTCTTGTTTGGAGCAAAACAACGGCATAAGGACCAATCTCGGTTGTTGTTAGAATGCCAAGAAGCCAGCACGTCTTTGATGTCCGGGTTCGCCCTTTCGACTGAACCTTGACTCTGTGCCTCTCTGGGTGCCGGGCTTTCCATGCACAGGACGGGCCAGAGATCATTCAACTATCGAACCACCTGGGCAGTAAACCCATATCCATTGTCTGATTGTAGGATGCATGGAGCACAAATCAATAAGATATCCAAAAAATGAAAAACAACCTCAGCTACTCTCTTGGACGTGAGTGGCCTCAGGATGACACACTTGGTCAGATGGCAATGGTACACCATGATCCACTTGTGTTGGGCTTATGAAGATGACTGCATGCCAATTAAATCGACTTGGCAGCGAGAATTGAAATCTTAAGCACGTATGGGGCGAACCACAACTTCCTTTGTCTTAGTTCATTTTGTATTTTCTTGGCAGGTAAGGCAGTAGGGCCTGAACAGGTCGACAGCCTCCTTTGTGATGTTTGCATATTTATAGTATAATATTAGTTTTAGTTAAATCTGAAATCCAAAATGTTTTAAACTTTATTCTAAAACTGCTTATACTGATCAGGGTACTTACTTGTTCTGAATATAGTATCTACGGCAAGACTTGGAAGATTTATCCTTTAAGGCAGTCTTTAATTCTTCAATTGTTGAAATATGCACACCCCTAGTCAACAAGTATTTTAGACATTTATCATCCTAAACTTAATTTCAAAGTCATTCAATATACCAAAGTTGAAAGGTTTATTCTACCAATAGATATAAACGAATCACTTCCACAATCAAAGTCAGAATGAACCTTCAGGAAACAAAAATCCCTAATTATCTCAAAGGTGATTGGAGAATTACCTGCTTATATTGTCAAAAAAATAGAAATGACTGAATAATCTGCTCACAAATTTTAATAAAATCAAAGAATTAAGAGATTTCAAACAAAACTGAGTTAATTTCTCAGGCAGCTAAATTTAGATTTAACACCTGTGCTTGAAACAACACTGGTTATAATTCATATGAAAATGAAATATAAGAAAATTATAAGGAAATGTTTAACAGTTATACATAAATAAAGACTAATTATAACATGAAGTCTCAAAACCAACTTTCAATGAATAATGATCGGTGTCAAAACCTATATATACTTAAAAACACATTGAAGTGGTATTTACAAACAAATAACAGAATTACACAGTTTGCCTGAATTCTATCAGGCAGAATGTGTTCTAAGCACTACTAAATTTCAGTCATTTCGCGTGATGCCCTAAGTGAATCGGTCATTTCACGAAATGACTAAAATCTTTAGATATTTCATGAAATGCCTGTTTACACAGTTTGCCTGTAACGTGCATATATATATATATATATATATATATATATATATATATATATATATATATATATATACATATATACATATATATATATATA
>NC_090725.1:179864901-179874901 GCF_036898095.1 Palaemon carinicauda
AGGGAAAGTAAACATACGAACATGCATATAGAGATTTAGAGAACAATGACACTCCCTTACCAGCTACCTGGGCTTGGGTCAGGTGTTAAGTGGGCTACTGTGTTTTCATATAAATAAACTGTACTGAAAGTAAAAAAACAAGAATTTACCCGCCACCAGAAATGACCCTTTTTGGCAGGTGTCTAATGAGCTTGGATCTCTGCCCACTTAACACCTGACCCAAGCCCAGGTAGCTGGTAAGGGAGTGTCATTGTTCTCTAAATCTCTATATGTATGTTCATATGTTTACTTTCCCTATAAAATGTAAAGAAACCTCTCTCAATAAATCAGTCCTCTGAAGAAGTATCACGAAACTAGTCAGGACTTAAGCATATATTTCGTATTTTCATTTTCCCTGTGGTTCTTCTGCATCTGAGCATCACGTTTTCCTGTGATTTTTATGCATATATATATATATATATATATATATATATATATATATATATATATATATATATATATATATATGTATATATATGTATATATATAGCATACATAAATATAAACAGTAAATATATATATATATATATATATATATATATATATATATATATATATATATATATAGCATACATAAATATAAACAGTAAATATATATATATATATATATATATATATATATATATATATATATATATACATATACACACATAAATATATGTATATATATATGTATACATATATATATATATATATATATATATATATATACATATATATACATATATTTATGTGTATATATATATATATATATATATATATATATATATATATATATATATACATTTATATATACATATATATATATATATATATATATATATATATATATATATATATGTATATACATATATATATATATATATATATATATATATATATATATATATATATTGCAGCAAAGTTCAATTTCACCAGTTGTTTTTTTCTATCTTGAGCTTTTATATCAGTACTTCTCCATTCGTCATCTCCTACTTCATGCTTCATGATCCTCAACCATGTAAGGCTGGGTGTTCTAACTCTTCTAATGCCCTGTGGAGCCAAGTTGAAAATTTGGTGAAGTAATCTATCTTGGGGAGAGCGAAGAGTATGACCAAACTATCTCCATCTGCCACTGACCATGATGTCATCCACAAATGGCACTCGAGTAATCTCTCTTACAGTTTCATTTCCAATCTTGTCCTGCCAATGAAATACCAATATTTTTTGAGGGTTTTGTTCTTAAATCTACAAAATCTGTTGGGTATAGTTTCATTATCATACATCAACTCCGATCTCACTAAAATGATATATAGCCAGATTTTTATGTGTAATTTAGGGTAATATGATTTGCAAATTTTATTTAACCTAGACATTGTCTGATTTCCCTTTTTTCCTTTTTTTCTTGAAACTCCAATTCTAAAGACCCCGTAAGCAAGCATTGCAAATCCTTTGTGTTCTACCAATGACAGCGTCATCTGCAAACTCTAGGTTAGCTAATTTCATATTTCCAATCAAGTTCAATGCTTCTCTACTATCTCCAACTGTTCTGTACATTACAAGATTAATGAGGAGGATAAACAGCATAAGTGACAACACATTCCTTCGGAGTACTACACTGTTCAACGGAAATTCATTTGATAGGTCTCCAATAATATTTACTTTGCACTTAATTACTCATGAACTAACTTGACTAAATTTACAAATTTAAGAGAAACTCCATGATAACGGAGGAGTTTCAACAAAACAAATGGCATTTTTAGAGTTCACAAAAGCCATCAACAGCAGATTCCTATATTTTACACATTGCTGCACTACATGTCTTAAGATGTCTTACACCAGAGCCACTCCCTGAATTCATAACTTTGTCACCCTCATCTGCTCTCCCGTCTAAATATTCTCTCCAGTCATTCCTGGCTTTTCTTTTGACTTCACTATCAATAATGGCATATATACTAAGCATGCTCTACCTTGTAATTTTCATTACTTCCTTCAAAACCTTCAGAAGTAATTTTCTTTCTTTTTCTCCTTTTGTTTATAGTATCCAAAGTATTATTTGATATCCATAGCTTTCTCCTTGTAACTATGCGTCCCAAAACTTCACTACCAACTGACTGATAGATGCTATCAATATCACACCATTCTTCGTTATTTGTCTGCTCTTCTTCTCTAAAGTCACTAAGAATACAAGTCTGTTCCTACATTTAATTGCAAAAGTTTCTTTGTGCTCATCTTCTACATTTTTGTTTGTTGCCTTCAGTTTTAATTTCAGTGTGGCATATTAGGAGCTGATGATAACTACCAATATCTTCAACGCTATAGCTTCTCACATTTCTCACAGTCACAGTCCTCCTTCTCTCGTGTATATATATATATATATATATATATACATATATATATATATATATATATATATATATGTATATATTTATTCATAAATATATAAATGTATATATATATATATATGAAATCTATCTATACATATTTATATACTTATATATATATATATATATATATATATATATATATAAATATGTATATATATTTATATATATACAGTATATACATATATATATACACATATATATATATACATGTATATATAAATATATATATGTATATATATATATAAATATATATATATATATATATATATATATATATATATATAAATATATATATATATATATATATATATATATATATATCCACACATACGCATTATATATATATATATATATATATATATATATATATATATATATCCATACATATATGTATATATATGTATATATATATATATATGAATATACATATATATATATATATATATATATATATATATATATATATATATATATATATATATATATATGTATATAAATACATCCACACATACGCATTATATATATACACACACACACATATATATATATATATGTATATATATATATATATATATATATATATATATATATATATATATATATATATATAGGGGGTGGACTGGCCAGGGCACCAGCCACCCGTTGAGATACTACTGCTAGAGAGTTATGGGGGGTCCTTTGACTCACCAGACAGTACTACATTGGACCCTTCTCTCTGGTTATGGTTCATTTTTCCTTCGTCTTACATATTCTCCTCTGTTCTCACACAACTGACAACACTGAGACTACCAAACAATTTTTCTTCACTCAAAGGGTTACTGCACTTTCCACTTGGTAAGGGTAGAAGGGACTCTTCAACTATGGTAAGCAGCTCTTCTAGGAGAAGGCCACTCCAAAATCAAACCATTGTTCTCTAGTCTCGGGTAGTGCCATAACCTCTCTACCATGCTCCTCCACGGTCTTGGGTTAGAGTTCTCTTGTTTGAGGGTGCACTCGGGCACCCTATTCTATCTTATTTCTCTTCCTCTTGTTTTGTTAAAGTTTTCATAGTTCATATAGGAGATATTTATTTTAATGTTGTTACTGTTTTTGAGATATTTCATTTTTCCTTGTTTCTTTTCCTCACATGGCTATTTTCCCTGCTGGAGCCCCTGGGCTTATAGCATTCTGTTTTTCCAACTAGGGGTGTAGCTTAGCAATGAATAATAATAATAATAATAATAATAATAATAATATTAATAATAACAATGCATACATATATATATATACATATATATAAATATATATATATATATATATATATATATATATATATATATATATATATATCAACAAATACGCATTATATACAAGTTTATATATAATTTGTATATATATGTATATATATATATATATATATATATATATATATATATATATATATATATATATATATAAATATATATATATATATATATATATATATATATATATATATATATATATATATATTTATATATATATATATATATATATATATATATATATATATATATATATATATAAATTATATATAAATATATCTATCTATCTATCTATCTATCTATCTATATATATATATATATATATATATATATATATATATATATATATATATATATATATATATATATATATATATATATGGTCACGTACAGCTTGTTTGTGAACCTCTGTTTGAGGTCGTGTAAATGACCTCACTTCGCTGGTTCGCCTGGGAGTGTGTGCTTTCTCAGCTTCCACTGGCGACAGGATTCTGTCTCTCTGTCAATCTGCAGACGAAGGTTTTTTTCTGTCTCCTCCTTGTTTTCGCAGATTCCTTGGGGGAACAACAGCTCAGGAGAGTGAAGGCCTACCGGATGGATCCGGTTTGGAATAACGAACAATTCCTCAAGCATGACCATATTTGGTCTCCCTCTCCCGACGCTTTGTTCCCGTCCAGAAGGAAGAAACCAGGAGCTTTGTTGATCAGTCACCCACGGAGGACCTGTGGGAAGGAGACCCTAGCGCCCTTACGCCGAGTTGTGAGGGCCGGAATAGACGGCGGCCAGGAGAGGAAACACATTCGTCCTAGAGATGATGACACGGCAATGTTCCTGTTAGAAGAGAAGACTGTACCCTCTCTTGTACGTCTTAAATCGTCGCCGTATTCAGTTTCCCGTCGCGGGAGCAACAGCATCGAAAATCTCCGTTCGAAATGGCGATTCAGGACCCTGTCAACAGCAGGCGGAGTGTGCTTGATTAACCTTGCCATAGAGGATTTCGTCGACCGAGCAGCAGCAGCGGGCGTATTGGCAGAAATGGCACGCCCGTCAAGGTCAAGGACAATCCCGAAAAGTGAAAGAGGTCCCAGACAGCAACTGTAGGACGAGGGACCCACAGCAATCAACCCCTCACAGAAGTTTAGTAACATGTTACAAAATCTGTAGTTTTATGGTTAACTAATATGTTTGGAGATTTTGTAAGAAGTGTGTAGAGTAACGAAGCTATCATCCCGTTTTCTTTACGTAATGTTAGAGTTGAATGAAAACACTAGTTTAATTGAAGAAAGTAACTAGTCGAATAAATTTTTTTCAGCGTTAAAGCTTCGAGTAAAGATTAACTTTTCTGTTTATAAAAGAAGAAAATCAAATTGATTTTGTTGTTGTGTGGTCAAATGAGAAATTTTTTTTTTTTTTATGCTGTATGAACTATAAGTTTTCGTTGTATAGTTTCTTTGACTTACAGTATTTTGAGTTTGTTTTTTGAGACCTTTGTGGTCAAAGATGTTAAATGCGATTTTTGGAAAGGAAGTCAAGTCACACGTTGAGATAACTTTGTGTTAACAATAACAAGTTGTTTAATTCCAGAGAGGAAATGTAGAACGTTTGTAAGTTCAGAGTTAAGACTTAAGTTATGAAGTTGTTTTTTTTTTTTTTTTTTTTTTTTTTTTTTTTTTTTTTTTTTTTTTTTTTTTTGTAATATCCCTTTTGAGTGTGTACTTAATAAGATTATGGAGAAAAAAATGTAAGTTAGGTACATTGGTAATTTGGGAAATTGGTGTCACAATATTTGTTCTTACGTCATATTCTGTATTGTTGATTAATAGCGTACTAGTTCATTATCAAATCTTTTGAAAGAAAAAGTAAGCTATTGTTTGTCAGTTTTCGCCTGAGATTATCCTGATTGATGAATACGAGTGTTAACGTAATAACCGAAGCGTGTTCGGTTGTTAACAGTTGTTAAGTAATTGGTAATGTCACGTAGGAAAGTTAAAAATTTTCTGTTTGGTTTCTTTAGTTACAATGTGTCGTAAGTGATTTGTTTGCCAGTGTTCGGTCTGGTTGATGACACCAAGCATTGTTAACAAATTGTTTTGGGACAAGTAATGTCAAATGGTTAAACAGGGAGTGTGAATGCATTTTGGTTCAAAGGGTACCCGATTAAAGTCAGCTACATGAGTGAAGATGAATGAAACGAATGCGATGTGGCGTGATTTCCCTGAGTAGGCATTATGATGTAACAGCCACTGTTAAAGAGCACACCTTGAGTGAGTTTTTGTTGTGTGTTGAGAGCTAACCTAAGATTTTGACAAGTAACGTAATTTCTTTTGGCTGTGAAGGTCAGAATTAGATCTTTGTTTTCTAACACTTTAGTTTAGAGGGTTATGTGTTTTGGAAAAATCGTGACAAGTAAACAGAAGTAGATTGTTTTTAGGTAATGTTTGACAACATGATATAGAGACGAGAATTAGAGTTCTTATGTGGTTGTCAGTTCTAGTTAACTCGCGAGAACAAATAAATAAGGTGAAAGTTTCGAGAAATGGCGAACAAGATGCCGTAGATTTTCATTTGTTTGTGGCAAAGAGTAAAGTAAATGATCGGAACGACTGTAACATCAGATATTGGAGACACGATAGTTATAACAGTAGGTCTAGAGTTGCAAGACTTGATAGGCTATCCTGTGGTTTGAAGAATAACTTAGTCAAGCAATAAACTATGATTCAGGTAATGAGTTCGTAATTTAATTACTTATTTTTGAGTATCAAGGGAATTATCTCAACCAGACAAACGTTGGTTTAGAAGGTGACAATGAATAGCCATACCGTTGCCTTCGCTAGTTGATTAGTGAATGATAAGAAAAAGTTATATTTTATGTCAGATTGTGTTAAAGAAAAAAAAAAAGGATATGTTTTTGGTGTCAAGGTATAACGTAGAACGTGGGTTTGATTGTAATTAAGTGATTTGGTGAATCCACGAGATTTTCGTGGCTTTTGTGTAAGTTTAGAGACCCAATAAGAGTTTTGTTAATTGCCCTTCAGTTATGCAAGTCTCAGTGACTTATCTCTAAGGCCAAAGAAGACTGGTTTGTTTTCTTTTTCTGGTGTTTTTAGCTTTAAGTTCGTTTCTCGCTGAAAGATGCGAGGGAGAAAGAGTTTGACACATCTTAGTCTCTGTGTGAGCGAATGTTTGGGTTCGCGTACGAGAGAGAGAGAGAGAGAGAGAGAGAGAGAGAGAGAGGGGGGGGGGTGACGGATCACCTGGTGAGTGGCAAAACGTCACCCAAACTCCTTTTCTGCGGCGAGAGAGAGAGAGAGAGAGAGAGAGAGAGAGAGGGGGGTGTGAGATTGCGCACTTGCAGGAGCGGCGTAAGTATGTTCGAAGAATGAAAAAAAAGAGATGTGTGGAGATAGCTGTGTGAGAACAGAAGAGAGAGAACTGTTTTCTGCTGATGATTGTCCCTTAGAGATAGGGAAGTGAGAAAGTTTTTCTTTGAGGTTTTTTCTTTTTCTTAGGAAATTGGTTAGAGAATTTGGTGTTCTGAATAAGGTTTAACGTAATTTGAGAACAGCTTAGATTTTGAAGAAATTCTGTGGCGTTTGGTTTTAACGTAAATTTACGTTTTACGCCTTTTGTTTTTTATTGTTGAGAGTTAACGTAGATCTGATTGGAATGGTTTTCCCTATTAGTAATTGTGTTGGGAAATTTCGGTTTCAGAGTAGTTCTCTGTGATGAGTGGTTGCACTCCCCTAGAAAGATTGGTTCACCAAGCGTTTAATTGGGCTCCAAAAGGCACTAAGAGAATTGGAAGACCCAGGCCTACGTGACTTAGGGCTGTAAAGTGCGATGTAGATAGTGTTGGTGTGATGGTAACACAAGAGCCTTTGTTTGTGTGATGTGGGTCAGCTTGGACGAATAAGCGTCCTAGAATGATTGTTGTTTGTTAGACAGAGTTGGAGTTTTGCTTAGTTTGAGATCGAGCAAAAGAGATGAGACAACACAAGATGAGAATGTCGCTGTTGTGTAAGCGATTTGTGTAGGTTGTGTCTGTTGTGAAAATTTCTCCTAGAAAGCTTGTTTTCTGTTGTGACGCGAGCAATGTGTCAGCAGTTTGCCCAGATTGGAATTTGAATGATTGGGCATGGAGAGTTCATAGCTCTGATGACGACGGCAGAAAGAGAGAGGCGACCGCCCCTTAAAAGGCAGTGAGCCTAGAACTGGGCGTCAGTTAGCCAGGATTAGCGATATGCTTAGGTTAATGAATTAGCCATGGGAAGTGTCCGACTTTTTGCAACAGTGTGTTTGATAGCTGTTTGCGTGTGTGTGAACAGTGAAGTGAGAGTACGCAAGGGCGTAGTCTTTGATGAGAGATTTAAGTTGTCTTTCACGTCTGACGTACATGTGTTGTTGATTAGTTATGATCCCGAGAAAGTTGCGAGTCCAATAGTTACGATTCTGGACCAAATTGACAAGTGAGAGGATCAGTTGAAACAGGTTGAAAAAGGAATAACAGTAGTTAAACTAAGAGCGATTCTTGATAACGTAAAAAGACCCCCTAGTAACTCCTTGGATGCCTTCAAAGACCGTGCTTTCAAAAGGGGAAAGAAAGAAACATGCGGCTCATTGGATTGCCGAATTGGTTGGAGGTTGGACTGGGCTAATTACTCGGTCGGAACTCGATCAGTTAGAGACCGCCTTAACCGTAGAAGAGAAAAATACGCATGTCATGGTAAATAAAGTAATATCTCACACGTGTTTTAGATGATAAATTGAAGACAATTTTTATGACGGTAGCTAAAGGACAGGAGGCACTGAATATGTTAGCGAAAAGAATTAATGACTTCGAGGAGAGATTAGAACAAATCTAAAGGGATGTGATTTACGTAGAGAGCGCTGCACAATTAGTTTTGGTAGCTGGTGAGCTAACTCTTCACTTAGAGAGTGTGGCTAACCGAATTCAACAAGTGGCTACCACGGGTGAAATCACATCATACATTTTACCCCCCAGGGAGTTCCTAAGGATCATCAGAAAAATTCATGAAGTAGTGCCAATGTTTATTCCCCCTGTAGAGAAAAATTTAGCTGAATTCTATCGAATGTCATCCGTGACTGTTACTAAGTTAAAGGGCAAGTTTTGTTTTTCTGTAGAGATACCTGTTAAAAATGATGATTCAGATTTTCGTTTGTTGAAGTAAAATCACTGTGGACACAGACCGGAACAGAGGAATTCGCAACTCGAGTATCAGTGGATCTGCCATATTTTGCTGTGAACGAGAGGGACACTTGGGCTGTGGCTTTACCTAACTTAGATAGGTGTAGGATAGGGAAAACACATGTGTTCTGTGAACCTGTGTATGCACTTTTCGCGCCTGCCGCGTATGTCTGTTTGGTTGACGTGTACCTGGAACAGACTAGCTTTGTGCATAGTTGTAAGTTCGAGGTAAAAGCTGACTTTGAGAGGGAGATAGTTAATTTAGGACATCATTGGGTTGTATCTGTGAGACATCAATCGAAGTACAAGGTGATGTGTGACTTGAGGAATGAGGTTAAAGTGTTGAACCCAGGAGTCACTGTTTTGACACATGAGGACGGGTGTTCTGTCCAAGCGGACGGGTATCGTCTACCTGGCCAAAGGAGAATGAAGAGTTAACATGTGACAGTTAAGGACACTTCTGTGTTGAATGGTTCTGTCTTTTTGCCAGGTGTGAATGTGTCTCATGTATTAGTTCACCTTAATCTGACTAGACTTGGAACCATGTCCTTAGATCACCTCCCTCTCTTCAAACAATTCGTAGCTTTAAAGACGTCACATAGGACTTTGAGCGTAGGTTTTTATTTAGCTAGTGTATGTGTTTCTTGCCGTCCTGTGTGGACTGGTTATATGTTGTAGGCCAATAGTATGTGGTCATGCGTGTTTCCATGGCGTAGGGCAGAGGGAGTCGGGGCAGTCATGCTGACAGATCCTCTGCCGGTTAGGGAAACTTTGGCTGTAGAAACAAAAGTTCCAAGGAGGACCGCCAGCCAGGTGTCTCACGTCGGTGAAGGTCGAGGGAACATTCCTACACAGGGTGGGGTTCGGGTGTGTCCTAATGAGCCCTCAGGTGTACGGAAGAACGTACTGTCACAAGCACGATTTGAAGAGATGTGTTCTGTGTTTATACGCAGTACTGTGTGTTCTTTGTTTGTATACTAGTACTTTTTGAGTTTGTAAGCGCTTTGCTAGACTGGCATAGCTGTATGAGAATATTATATTTAATGATCTTTTTGGTGATGTTTTCTTTTATATGTGATGGTCATCCTGTATATTTCATTTTAACT
>NC_090725.1:179882401-179884901 GCF_036898095.1 Palaemon carinicauda
CAAATTTATAACACAATTATCTTGAAAATTCTTGTTCCATTCACTAGCCTGTATTAGTCTATTCAATTTATTTTCCAAATGAACACTTAAAACCTGTAGTTTCTCTATAAGTCGGGAGTAGATAACGTTCAATAAGGGTGTTCTCCTGTCTAGAGGAACTTCCCGCATAAAATCATATTTAGCCTTACGTAACTGCTTGAATAGTTGTTGTTCTGTCCTTCTTGTAGTTTCCAGGTGTTTTTTCAGGGAGAGAACACTAAAATCACTAAATGGGTGGTCGATATCTTTTCTTAATCGAGCTGGGAGTAACGTTTTAGGGATCACATGTTCCTCTAAACAACGATGCAGAAATTTTCGTCGGAGTGTAGTAGAGTGGGCTTTCCCCAGGGAGTTTTGAAAGTCCTTTAAGAGTAAATAAAAGACCTAATAGTGTAGATATTGTCTCTGCCTTTGTAAAATTGGAAGAAAACTGAGAAAAATTCTTAGTGTAACATCGACATTGCTAAAGGGCTTATTTATTCTGTGATGGGATATGCAAAACCTGCAATTTCCCTAAACGTTTTTTAAGAGCCTTAAAATCGTTAAAATGACTGTGAATTGCATTTTAAAAAAGCAGACAAAGCTAATGTATTAGTTATTATGAACAAAACCACTTATTTAGAAAAGATGTATGTACTTTTATCAGATGTTTCCACTTACATAATCCCTTAGACGATGTCATCAAAGATTTCAATAAAAACATAAAATCTATCTTAAAACAAGAAAAATCCTTAATTGATGCCTTTGTCTCTACTGGTCCTTCTTTATGTTATTCATATAGTTTAATTAAAACCCATAAAACAGGGAATCCAATCAGACCAATTATCAGTGCTACAGGTTCTATTAACTATAAATTATCCAAATATTTAGTCAAATTACTTTCCCCTATCTTAGGATCTATTTCAACCTCTCATAAAAGATTCTGTTGATCTTTGCGAAAAATTACAAAAAGTTAACCTTACGTCCAGACATAGATTAGTAAGCTTTGATGTGATTTCGTTATTTACCAAGGTGCCGGTTGATGACTTACTGTATTTCCTGTCGAGTATTTTAGATGCTTATGATTTACCTTTATCACCCATACTATTATTGAACTCATTTGTCTGTGCATTAAAAATTGTAAATTTAGTTTTAATGGAGATTACTATGAACAAGTTTTGAGTATGGCTATGGGTAATCCTTTGTCCCCACTTTTATCCAACATATATATGGAGTTTTTTGAATCTATATTAATTCCTTCAGTTTGGTCTTCCCAAATTGTTTGGTATCGATATGTTGATGATGTTCCAGGTATTTTAGAATTTTTTTTTTTAATCTGGAGGGTTTTGTTTCAATCATTAATTCATTAGTACCATCTATAAAATGCACTATAGAAAAATGAAGAAAATAACCGTATTCCACTTTTAGGCGTCTTAATAGTTAGAGAAACAAATAAATTTAAGTTTGCCATGTATAGAAAGCCTACCAATAATTTTTCATCTATAAATTTCTACTCTGGTCACCCTAGAAATATAAAGCATTCAGTGGCATTTAGAATTTGTAGCCCAGACTACATTGAGGTCGAGTTCACTAAAATAAAAATAAAAAATCAACAAATCTTTGCTATCCCTAATATTTCTTAGAAAAATTTATGAATAAGGCTAAAAAAACATTTTAAAGTGTCCACTTAGAGAGGAAGGAAACAATTAATAATGTGCTTTGTTTGCCATTTCATGTTTGTTTTTTAGATGTTATACCCCTTTTGAAAAAAACTAGACATTGACGTAGTGTTTAAATATAGTTGTACGTTAAAAAACATGTTGATTAAGAATAGTTCTGGAAATGAAAATAATGTAAAATATAGCATTCCTTGTTCAGAGTGTAACTTATTCTATGACGGCCAAACATCCAAAGGCATCTCAGTCAGGTTGAAACAGCTTCAGGTGGCCGTCTCCAGGGGTTCTCTTTATAATGCCTTGGCCTCCCACTGGTTAGGGTCAAGTCAGAGAATTGGATGGTCAGAGGCGAAAATAAATAAAAATAATCCATGTAAACGACTATTTCTAAAGGAATATTGTTGAATCCTTTTTAATCTCCTGTACCAAAGGTAGAAATTTGAATCTAACCCCAAGTCTGTTTTCCGTAATCCAGTATTATCCTTTTATCTAAAATCTGACCTTTCCGGAATTACTAAGAAACTGACTGCTGTTGGATCCCTTCTCCTGTATAAATACGATGACTATGTATATGTATTCTCTACGGGCCAACCAAGGGAACGGCCCGTGCCAACATGAAGAGTTGGCTGTAATACACTACCACCACCACCACCATATGTATTCTCATTGTTGAGTCTGGTGATGTCCTTAATGGATGAGAGTACTAACTCCAATCAAGTCTTTTCATTTTTCCTTTCGTGACTATAATACATTTTATATTCATCACATGTCAGCTTTCGTGATTTCTACACATACCTTAACATATT
>NC_090725.1:179887401-179889901 GCF_036898095.1 Palaemon carinicauda
TAGGGAGATAGTACATTTCTCTTCAACATTTATATCAGATACAATGTTATTCATCGCAGCACTCAAAACTATATCTAACGTATGCCCAGTTAAAGTGGTTGTACAGTCGACGTTATTCACTAATCGCTAAGATTCAAATAATTCACTAAATGACAAAGCTTCAGAATTTGATGCGTCATCCATCCAAAAATTAAAGTATCCACAAATAAGTAAATCCTTTTTCTCTATGATAATCATCTCAATGAATGCAATTAACTCTTCAAAAAAGATACTAGTGTTTATTCTCGGAGGTTTGTAGACTGTTACAAAGGATATTTGTGTGTTTGTGTGTTTTTTTTTTTTTTTGCGTATAGTTTATTTTTGTATATGCAAAGCTTGTTGCACTTATTATTTCTAGCATTTTGAGATTTGAGTAACCTTTATAAATAAAGAGTCCGACACCCCCACCAGATCTAACCTTTCTCAGTATGTGAGAGGTGGTGGTGGTGTGTTTGGGGGGTTGTTGTTGTCATTTCAGTGTCCTTACCTTGTCCGTTATTTAACTATGTTTCAGATAATGCTAGTATGTCCAGATATTTTCCATTTATTAAATCTCGTATTTAAATATATATATATATATATATATATATATATATATTTATATATATATATATATATATTTATATATATATATGTATATATATATGTATATATATATATTTATATATATATATATATATATATAATTCTTCGTTTTATACATATACATATATATATATATATATATATATATATATATATATATATATATATTTATATATATATACATATATAATTATATATATATATATATAATTCATCATTATATATATTTATATACATACTGTATATATATATATATATATATATATATATATATATATATATATATATATATGTGTGTGTGTGTGTGTGTGTGTGTATATATATATATATATATATATATATATATATACATATATATATATATATATATATATATATATATATATATATATATATATATATATATATATATATACATATATATTTACATAGCCATAGTTTATAACGACCGTAGTATCCATGATTAGTATTTTCTGCAAGTCTTTTCAATCCCAAGTCATTACCTTTGTAGTCTGTAGATTTTACTATGTGGTTACTTCGTTTGTTTAACTTTGTGCATTTAATACTCTTTGACACTTGCGAATTACACTCCTTGGTGAAATGTTTTCCTGAAAATTCCCTGCAGATTTTATCGTCGTTCTTAGACTTGCAATCTTTTTCAAGATGTCCATACCTCTGACAGTGATAGCAGGTGATCACTTGGTACCTATCACGTATGCTATAAGTGCCCCATCGTAACAAACTTTGTCACCATTATCATGAATAGCCCTCCGAACTTCAGATCACATTTCAGCATATAGTGGGTAACCCCACCTGAAGCATTTTTCTTCAGGACTACACTTATATTCTCTTCTATGTTTTGGATGTCGTCAAGGCAACGATTTCTTTCCGTCAAGGCATTTACTACTTCATCTGCATCATTGTACACAATGCATATCATCATTTTTGGTTTTAATTTTTCGATTGTTCTTGTTTCAGTCTCAGACACCAATGTCTGATTTTTTTGTTTTTGCAGCCTCTTCTTTGATCATTTTGTTTAAAGATTACAACAACATTTCCATTTGAAATTGGCCTCGTGTTAAGTATAGGAATTTCTTCAAGTACCTGTTCGACCACGTATTTTCTTTCAGTTATTTTAGTTGTTGTATATGTTGATTTAATTACCAACATATTTTTTTCTCAACTTTGTCAGCTTATGTCGTTTTCTCCGGTTTTGGGTCCATCAATGATTGAAGTGTTGACTTATTTGATTCCATGTTTATAATAAGATTATCAACTTTCTCACTGAGGTTGGTAGTCTGGGTGGAATTTTCGTCGTGCGTGGTAATATCCTCAACTTTGTTTTCCAACTCAGCAATTCATGCGTCTTGTTCGCTCAGGGCCTCTTCTCTCATATTCACTTCTTCCTTCAATTTTGATATACAGTATATAACTTAGCTTGTCTGGCTTCAACTACGTAGTGTGGAAATAAGAAATTTAGGTACCTTGGCTCATTATCAGTGATGCCTGTCAATATAAAAAAATTTCTTATGATAGAATCTATTGCACTCACATCATATCCCTTTTTTCCGGTCTCCCTCCGTGGTTCCACATATGAGGCAGACCGAGTCAGGGGCAGACAAGGGGATAGACATGATGTACTGTTACTTTTCACTTTCAACAATCAGTTTCTGTCTTTGTTTCCCTTTTTTTAGTACCCTAAGTATCATATGATAGCCAAGGTTTTCTCCTTGTAACTACATACATGTTCCAAAACTTCACTACCAAGTAACTAATGTATGTTCTTAATTTCATTATTTGTCTGATCTTCACTTCTTAAAGTCTATGAGACTGCATATACAATTCCTACATTCCCTTGCGAAGATTTTTCTGTGCT
>NC_090725.1:179897401-179944901 GCF_036898095.1 Palaemon carinicauda
AGGATTAATCATTCTCTTGTATAAATATAAAGGTAAAAGAAGCAACTGTGAGAAATATAGTAGTACAGAGATCCTTGGCATATGAGGAAAGGTGTAAAACAAGATTTTAGTTGTGGGGGTAAAATAGATGATAGTCACTAATAATGGAAGAATATTACTGGTTTATTAAGGAGGATGTGTCACCCAATTTTCTATTATGTAAGTTATAGGAGACGCTTAAACATAAAGGAAAACTTCCATATATTGCATACGTGACCTTTGAAATAAATATTCTAATATAATTGATAGTAAAGTAACAAAGGGTGTAGAAATTGAATTCTAGAATGGATACATGAAGCATTTTAAAAAATGATGGCGGTAGAGTAATTAATATGATTTAATAGGTGTAAAATTGTGAGAAAATATGTCTTTTGAATTAAGTTTGGACTATTTAGAAAGAGTTAGGAAAATATCGTAGGAGTTGTTTCGAAAATAAATATCCACAATACCCTGAAAACATAAGAATTCATGCAAAACAAAGGCTAATCATATACAGCGTTTATTGATTTTCGGCTTCCTACTGCTGTGACTTATGTGCAATTGTATGGTGGAGTTTAGTGTTATTAACGTTACTCTGCATGAATTTGCATTTGGAATTTGAGTATAATAAAAAGTATATTTTTCAGTATCTTATTTTTTCAACAGGTGACGATTCCCCCAAAATCAAGTCACTGGATATAGATAGATCCTTCCTTAACTTTGTGCAGAAAACATCAACATTGCTAGTTGATTGTTAAACGTACATAGTATCTCTTTACACATACTGTATAATTCACCTCTATCCAGCAAGTTCTCTTCTGCTTTTTTTATGTTTTGGCCACTCTTTTCGAATACCTCTTTCACGCCCTCTATTCCAGCTATTTTAGGCGTTACTCTGCTTCTTCCTCCCAGCACTTCCTTACTGTATCACCTTTTCTCCAATCTATCATCCTCCACCTCCAATCAGTAGTCCTTTTATCCCCCAAAGCAATCCCTTTTACCATTACTTTGCTTGGCGTATCTATACTTTTTACAATAATTTATTTTGAGATTTATATCCAAAATGAAATATATATATACATAACTACATCTAATCCTTGGGAGATTTAAACCTGGGTCTTTAGTGTTGGTTTATGAGAGAGTCAATCAAATGGCTTAAGCAGACCGGAATTTACTCTCTGTTATTCTCTCAGTAGAAACCCATTATTGCACTGAGACGAATAATGAATCATGAAAAGGTCTTTTAATTCACCAAAAGTACAATTAATGGATAGTATGAGATTAACGAAAATAATAAAAAAAGACTTATCATAATTCATTTCATCTGAAAGTTCAAATAAAAGATAGTTTTTATTTTCTATAGGAAAGGCTTCATCAGTGGCCTTGATAGGTAAGAGGTACAGGGAGAAGACAGTGTATATTCTAACGTATTGTTAAATAGGAATAATGTGATATCATGTGAAATATGTAGTGACGGTTAAATGGAAATTGTTTTCAATGCAGCATTGTCTAATAATGTACAGGTATGAAGAGGGAAAAAAAAGGCGCAAGTTAGAATAAAAAGGCTCTGAGAATAATAATTGTTAAAGTCATATTAGGGGGAAAAAGTTGTTCGAAAGAAAACAATATATAGAGAGAAAAACCAATATCTAAAGACTAGTAGAAAAAAATACTGAAAGAGTGAAATCTGGTGTAATTTGGAAGCATTTCTCAATACAGACGATGACAAAAAAACATGACCGAATGATGAATGTGAGAATGGTTTATAATAATCCTGAATAGTTCTAGAAGTGAGCAGACAAATATATTATATTGATGGGCTAATGAGGGTTTACATGATATGACTTCTGCACATGAAGAAAAGTTCCCGATCATTACATTGATCTTTAACTTCAAAAGTTTAAGTGGTAATGCAAGGAATTGAAATATATATATATATATATATATATATATATATATATATATATATATATATATATATATATATATATATATATATATAGCTAATAAGATTATCTTGTATATTCGGAAAAGTTCAAAGAAAACAGAATTAGCCAAGAAAGTTAGGTGAAGTCCATATAACTTGCTGAAGCTAAAGTGTGAAATTATAAAAAGATTTTTATTTATTTTTTTTTTCGGACAAAATGCTCAATATTTGAAAAAATTCCAAGTAGGAAGTTTAAATATTAAAGGTAACTTCCTTTGTTGTGGTTAGAATTTAATAAAGCTTCTGGCAGGAATACCGCAGAGAGGGTATCTTGAGGATGTTAAAGATGCACTGTTTGTTTCAGTATATCTAGATATATATATATATATATATATATATATATATATATATATATATATATATATATATATATACATACATATATAAATGCGCATATATATATATATATATATATATATATATATATATATACATACACTGTATATATATATATATATATATATATATATATATATATATATATATATATATATATATATATATATATATATATATATATATATATATATATATATATATATATATATATATATATATATATATATATATATATATTTATGTGCATATATATATGTATATATATATATATATATATATATATATATATATATATATATATATATATATATATATATATACAACGGATATATCAATAATAGGTTTCCAGAATTCTAACTCCTGGCACGAGTATCCTTAATATATCTTTAAGGACATCGCATAATATCAGGGAACATATTTTTTGATACGACACAGAATAGATTTCACTCTTTGAGGGGGAAGATTGGCGAATGAAAGGGGAACCGTTATCAAGGTACCCGGTGGACCTCCTCTCCGTACTACTACTGGCCATCATTCCTAACTTGCATTCAAGCTGGAATAGCCGCAGATAGAGTAGTTTCGGGTGGTGTCATTTAAGAAAGAAGGGTGGGTCCATCAGGATGACATGGCTATCTCACCCAAAAATAGATTTTTCGTTTTGCTCAATATCCGTTTTTTGGGCTTGGCCATATCGTCCTGATGGAAGTTTACCAGAGAATTAACTTGAAAGTGCTATATCTGTGGGTTTGTATGAGTGTTTTTACTTTGAATGAGTTCCTTTTATGGTCTACTAAATCCTTAAATATGACATTACCGTTGTTTGTCATATCCACCAAGCATAGAACTAGCTTACGGCTTCCTGCCCCCAGCTGGGAAAGTGTCGACTTCAACTATAAGGATTCAAAGTTTGTATCTCCGTAAGGACGTAAGGGAAACTTTTTAGAGATTACCTTCTCGTGCTTTGGACATCGGTACCATCAAGATTCTATTTAAAGGAATAGAATAAAACTCAGGACTCTTATTTGATTTACTGACGCATAAAAGAAGATGTAGATACATTTTTCTTTTTATTTTCATAAGCAAAATAAATTAGCAATGTATACATCATAAGTAGGCGTCTAACCTTGCATATATAAACATCATGGTTATATATATTTCTGACCAGTAAGGGAAGAATATACATAAATGAATTCATTGTAAAAATGCCACTTGGATGAATGTGAAGCTAAACCTGTCTAGTTTCACTCAGATGTTGGATATGCATTAACACTGTGTTCAAATGTTCACACGGGACTGGTGTCATTGGTTAGATTCTGCACTTGTATAGAACAGTTTATTAATCACCATAGTCATTTTCACTCGAAGGTATTAATACTTATGCACCTGATGCACTGTTGAGTCACAAAACAGTCCACTGTTCATCGCAGTACTAGACGACAGGTTTTATGACACTACCTGCCGCCGCCACAAAGTGTTTTATCTCGTGTACTTGCTTCGCATAATGTTTATAGAAGACTCTGGATGATTTCCACCCCGTATATGAGCGGAGCCTCTCAAAGTCTATGTGTTGAAAGAAATTCAACGAAGAAGCAACTTTCCTTGGATTGTGAACTGCGGGTGTGCCGTCAGGATCCGCTCTGTGAATGAATTAGGTGAGTTTCGCTCTCAGTTGTCTTAGGGATAAGTTTGATCCTGAGGTTTCGCCTCTGAAGAGCTGTCCCTCCTTGAAGTCTGAAGTTCTTCGAAGATAGACCTTGAGACACTCTACTGGGCATAGAGAAACATCTTCCTTCAGAGGGCAGATTCTCCAAGGACACCACATTTTGGTGGGCAGCTCGTTTTTGGCGAGAAAGGCAGGATCAGGGGAGAGATTAAGTTCTCCTGTTTCCAGGAACTGAATGTGGCCTTCATTTCTGGATAAGGCCACTATTTCACTAACTTTAGCCCTTGAGTATATAGCAAACAGAAATATAACTTTCTGTGTTAGATCCTTTAGGGTGCAATCCTCATAGTTCAGATTCGAAGCATAGTGCAAGACTTTGTCCAACGACCATGTTATGAGCTTTGGAGGGGTTACCGGCTTGATTCTAGTGCAGTGGTTCTAAATCTTTTATGGCTGCGTCCCAAAATCCTGTCCAGATCAACCATGGCGACCCTTACCTTTATAAATACTTTTATTTAAATCATAAAATACTTGTGCTTGTAAAAACGTGTGACAGAAACCAAAATCACATGCAGAAACTTTTATTAATGCAAGTAGTGCATCTATATAATAATGATCCATGAGAAATAAAACAATGCACTGAGATTTTCTAAAATAAAAATAAAAATGTTTCTTAATATAAAAAAATGTATAATTAGGCTATAAGTTACCATTGTTGAAAAGGAAAATTATTCATACAAGACTATTTGGCATAAAATATAGTATTAACCCCTTCCATCCGTGCCTCTGCCCTCCACTTCTCTTCCTTCCTTTGTTTCTACGATTCCTCCGTTCATAATTGTCCCTTTCCCTACCTTCGTCCCTCATTTCAATCTCTCCGTTCACTACACCCCTGTCTTCTTTCCTTCACCCCTTCTTTCGCTCCCTCCACTCCTTCTTCTCCTCGTCCCTTCGTCTGTAGTGAAGTGGTTTAAATCAATGAGATCCTTGACACTGGATTGTTTTGGTCAGCTCTTCAAATCTGGGTGATTTTGATGATAGGCTGCATCTTAGGTCATCCTCTGGTTGCAAACAGTTTCTGTATTTTGTCTTTATGACTGTGAGGGGTGAAAATCCTGCCTCACACAGGAAAGTTGTAGCAAAGGGAATTAGCGTTTTCAGGGCTTCACCTCCAAGATTGGGCTTTTCTTTGTGAACTTTGATCCAAAATGAGCTCAGTGATTCCTTTTGCATTTTGAAATCGTAATGATGTGTTGCGTCATTCTGTAACTCGATAAGCTCCTCCTGTAGCTTGCTGATGTTTGCAATTTCATCAGGCAAGTCTTCAGCTTCAATGTTGAAGGGGTTTCTTACCCAACTATAGTTGAGCGTATTTTCTGGAATGTAATGATCAAACTCTCTAATTAGCTTGGATATATGTCCCTCAATAATGCCTTGGACTTGGATGAGAGAAAATCTTTCATCCTCCAGAAGTCGGTTAAAAGATGGAAATGATGCAGTCTTTCCAGATTTGATTTTATTCATCTACAACTTCAGTTTTCCTTTGAATGCTAATAGCTTCTCAAAAAGCCCAACCAATGTCTGATCACGGCCTTGCATTGAAATGTTCCAGGAATTTATCTCAGCAAACATATCTGCAAGAAAAGCTACTTCCATCAACCATTTTGATTCTGAGAATTTGTGGGCCAGTGGATGACTCTTTTCTATCAAAAATAGCTCAGTCTCGGTCCGCAATTCCAGCAGTTGTTGGAGCACCTTTCCTCGTGATAGCCACCTAACCTCAGAGTGGTACAACAGATGTATGTGCTCAGAACCAAAATCAGAGCACATTTGAGTGAATAATCTTGAGTTCAGAGCCCTAGCTTTAATAAAATGAACAACCTGAGTTTCTTCCTGCATCACCTTCTGTATCTCATGTGATAACTTATGAGAAGCAAGATTTTCATGGTGAAGTAGACAGTGAACAACCATCACACTCGGATTTTCTTGCTTAAAACGCGCGATGAAGCCCTGACGTGCTCCTAACATTGCTGGTGCTCCATCACAACAAACACTATAACACTGCCTCCAGAGAAGTCCTTCTTCCTTGAAGAATAAATCTACCTTCATGAAAATTTCTTCTCCAGTAGTTGTGGTTTGCAATGGCCGTCAAAACAGAAACTCTTCTTCCATATCTTCTGGACCTTGATATAGTACATATGTCATGAGTTGGGCATCATCACTAGCATCAGTTGACTCGTCCAGTTGGAGATTGAAGTGCCCATTCTTTTTTATTGCTGCAATCACCTGGTCTTTTATGTCATATGACATGTTCTGGATTCGTTTTTTGACTGTGTCATTTGACAGGGGAATATGTTAAATTTTCTTGGCAAATTCTTTCCCATAAATTGTCCTCACCATATCAAGAGCTGCAGGCTTTACCAATTCTTCGTCAATGGTATGTGCCTTTTTAGCTCTTGCAATTCTCCAAGCTATGAGGTACTGAGCAAATGTTGGTTGTTGCACACTCATAACCGCTGTGTTGGTAGGAGCATCTAGTCTGCCTTATCAGTTTCTGTCCTTCTCTTTCAAAGAAACTTCGGTCTTTGTTGACAAGTCCACTGTGCTTTCCTTCTAAGTGTCGTCTAAGTTTATTCTGTTTGAAGGACTCGTTACACAGAACTTCCCGACAAATAACACATTGTGGTTTAAGTAGGCCTTGGTGAGTTATGTGTGTGAAACCTAGGTTAAAGTATTCATCCTTGTACTGTCTTTTAGCCATTATCGCTTGATAACAAACAGCAACCTGAAAACAATAAAAAACAAAAACTTAATAGTAGTTGAAATAGTAATACCGATAACAGTAGTGGTAGTAGCAGCAGCAGTAGTAGTAGTAGTAGTAGTAGTAGTAGTAATAGTAATAGTAGTAGTAGTGGTGGAGGTGGAAGTGGTAGTAGTGATGGAGTTGGAGGTGGTAGTGGTAGTAGTAGTAGTGGTGGTGGTAGTAGTAATAGTAAAAGATTAGGAGATTCGGAGTACTAGTATAGTAGTAGTAATAATTGATATATACTTAACAGTTAAACATATAGCGTGCACCAATATAATATTAATAAAAATCAGTAATATACAAAAATTACAGGAAAAAAATAACGAAAACTGACGCGTCAGATATATCACCTTCGCAGTGCAGCAGTTCAAACAGATCTGATACGGCGTCGGCGTGACACTGACAGAGTTGCAAACTCGGAAGATTCAGAGGGCGCTAAACAAACTTTTGTAAAGGCGCTTAAACGAGCTAACTTAAAAAAAATGCAGGGAAATTGTAGTTTTTTTCCTCTTATTACTGTATTTGGCGTTCTTGTATACAGGAAAAAAAGCCGCTAGAAAAAAAGGACAAGGCTCACACAAAGCACTAAATCTAGCACCAAAAGCGGTCAGTTGCCAACTCTGGACAATGACACATCAGCTCCTGACTTCCTCCACCTCCCCCTCCTCCTTCCCTCCACCAACGGTTAGATTTAAAAGGCAAGAGGAGAATTTGGTTGTTTTTTTCACATCAATCAAATCGTCTGTCTCAATGTTTTGCTTAACATTAGATAATAATGACTTAAGAATTCTACATTCAGGATTAATACTTTGATAATATTTTGAATAAGAATATTGGGAAAATAGGAAGTCCACAAATCCTTGGTGACCCATTCAAATGGCTTGGTGACCCAACTTTGGGTCGCGACCCAGGGATTAAGAACCACTGGTCTAGCACATGCTTTTGGTATCATATTGAAGATTTCAACTGAGAGGTCCACATGAAAGGGGTACAGAAGAGGTCTAGTCAAAGCCGACTTACACGCAGTTATTGTGGTGGAAGCCTGGCCTTGTTTGTGTAGGTGGATGAGCAATAGAAAGAAAGAATTCTATTGATATTTCTGTTGGTTTCCTTACTTTCACAAAGGAAACCCACTTCTTCTAAGATGATTCATATTGTCTCCTAGTTGAACTTGACTTGTATTCTTCGATGAAGTCAATTTTGTCCTTTGAGATCCCAAACCTTTTCTTCGCTGCTAGGACGAGAAAATCACGAGATGAAGGTTGTTGGTTCTCGAGGATGAAGCGTAAACAGTCGAATTCTGAAGCAGTTGGGATAAAACTGGATTCGGCAGAGGAAACAGCTTCAGTTTGAATTCTAGAACTAGAGGGAACCAATTGCTTCTGGGCCATTTGGAGGCCACTACTGCAGCTGTTCCTCTGAAGGATCTCCATCTGTTCCAGTCGAGAGACATGGCGTCTATCGCTTCTGCTTGAAGGTCCTTGTAAGGGGCTACATAACGAGTTATATTCTTGTTGTCGCTCGTTGCGAAGAGGTCGGTCTGCAGTTCTGGGACTTTTTTCGAGATGGAGGAGAATGAGTCTGTGTTCAGGGACTATTCTGTCTCTATCGGCTTTCGACTGGATAGACTGTCAGCCGTCACATTGCGGAACCCTTGAAGGTTAACTGCTGATAAATGCCATCTTCTCTTCCTTACCAGGTGGAAGATGGCTAACATCACGTGATTGATGGAAGGTGATCTCAAGCCTTGTCGATTTACACATTTTACTATCACTTCGCTGTCCAAGGCCAGTCTGATGTGGACTGCTCTGCGAGGGGAAGGTTTCTTCAATGCAATGAAGACTGCCATAGCCTCCAAGATGTTGATGTGAAAAGTTTTGAACTGGTACGACCAATTCCCTTGCGCTTTCCTTTCTTGCAAATGGCCTCCCTATCCTTCCAGGGAGGCGTCTGTGTGTATCACCACTGATGGTTGTGGTGGTTGTAAGCGAATTGTCCGTGCTAGGCTCTTGGCTGTTGACCACAGCCTTAATAGCGTGCGCAATCGGGTTGGGGTCAACATTAGTTGATCTCTTCGACCGTTTGATGCGTATCTTCTCCAGACTCCTGACGCATCTTTTAACTGTGCTTTTAGCACCGGGTCTGTCACTGCTGCGAACTGGAGAGAGCCCAATACTCTTTTCTGTTGGCGTCTTGAAATCCTCTTGTGTTGGAGTAGTCTCTTGACAGATCCTGCTATCTCTCTCCTCTTTCTTTAGTGGAATGGAGAGATGGTGTAACTGTAAGTTCCAATGGACTCATAACCATTGAAACTTCCGAGCTGGAGAAAGGCGAGACTTCTTGCGGTTGATCTTGAAGCCTAGGTGCTCCATGAACTGGATCACCTCTCCGGCTACTAGCAGACAAGTAGTCTTGGATGCTGCCCACACCATCCAATCGTCCAGGTATGCTACACTTTGAACTCCTTCTGACCATAGTTGTTGGACGACTGTATCCGCTAGCTTTGTGAATATCTTAGGGGCTATGTTTAGCCCGAAAGGCATGGCTGTGAAGACATATTTTGTCTTCTGTATCCTGAATCCTAGGTAGGAGGAGACGGGTCGACTGACTGGAAGGTGCTAGTAAGTATCTGCTAGGTCTATTGAGACTGTGTACACCCCTTTTGGTAGAAGGGTCCTTACGTGTTGCAAGTTAAGCATCCGGAACTTGTTCTTGATGAACTTGTTGAGTGGAGACAAGTCTAGAAGGACTCTGAGTTTGTCCGAGTCTTTCTTGGGAACACAGAACAGCCTTCCCTGAAATCTTATGGACTTCACTTTCTTTATTACCTTCTTGTTCAAGAGCTCTGAGGTATATTCTTCAAACGAGGGGGTGGGGTGTTGGAAGAATTCTGGAAAAGGGGGTGAAATTTTGTTCCATTTTCAACCGAGTCCATTCGTGATTAGGCAGTGGGCCCAGGGATTGAAGGTCCAATGATCCCGAAATTGGAAAAGTCTGCCTCCTTCCTGGAACCTCTCATTGCTTAGAGGTTCCGGAGGACTTGTTTTTGTGACCGCGTCCGCCTCTACTCCTTGAGGGGTTTCTGGAGGAGCCTCTTTTGGGGCCTTTACCTTTGTAGGGCCGAAAGGTGGTCGTTCGCCTCTCAAAACCTGGGTTGAAGACAGGTAACTGGCCCACAAGCAACTGAGGGACCATCTGGAAGGTGGTTTGAGGCTCGGTTACCATTTGAGGCACTGTGGCCACTGTCACGGCCGGAAGTTGTGCAGGTCTACGTTGTCTCTTTGCCTTTCTGTTCTTAGGCTGGGGATCACTGTCTGAAGATGATTTCCTTTTTGAAGACATGCCCCAATTTTGGAGAAGGTTCCTATTCTCTCTGGTGTCTTTGGCAATAACTTTTGGACCACATCTTATGGGAAAAGGTCTTTGCCCTAGATGCATGATGAGATCAGCTTTCTGGGTTTGTGTTTTACCGTTGCTGCAGTAAATACATGCTCTCTACAGGTCCTCCTTGACCTGACAAAGTCATATAAGTCCTTCACAAGGGTACGCATGTTGGACTTGGCTAAGACCATGTAAATGTCTGACACATTGGTTAAACCTGCACACATATCCAGGCAGTTCTGATGAGACAAGGAAGCGGCAAGTCTTTCTTTCGTCTCCTGTTCCCTTTTCAAAAGATGGTTTGGTAACTTTGGAAGGTTCTCATTAAACTGCTGTCCTGCTATCTCCGGATCCAACTTCATGACGGAGAAGGTTAGATGTACTTCTTTCCACTTCTCCTTGCAGCTGGGCATGGCTAGAGATAATGGTTTGCATTCTTCTAGAACTGGGCAGGGTTTGCCCTCTTGGACAGCTTTCATGACACAGTCAAGGGCTTTCACTGAAAAGGGGAAAGCTTTGGAGGAAGGAGAAATGAAGGTTGGATGCTTCTTGCTCAATGCTGAGACTTTGGAGTTGGTATATCCGGCTCCTTTCAGGGTCTTGATTAGGATGGCTTGTGCCTTGTCATGTTCAAAGACAATGATTTCCTTGGGTAACATCTCCTCGCGGGATGCAGGTTCATCTCGCAGTCTCATGTAGCAATCTGGGTATGCTAAAAAGCTGGGCCAGAATTGAAGATATTCAAGGGGTTTAGACCCCAACTTCTCGGAGATGAAAAGCTACCCATTTATCATGGCCATGTGCTCCGTATAGATCCAGGTGTTGGTTTCGGAGTAGTCAAGGAGGTCAGATACTCTAAGGGGCTTAGCAGAGCCACTGGAAGCACCAGGGCGTTTCCCTTCCTGTACCTCTCTCTTCGTCTCATTGAGATCTTGCTTTATCTCCTCTTGTTCCTTCCAGAACACTGCCAACAGCTGCTGGATCAATTCTAGTAGCGCCTCGCTCCTGTCGACCAGTGTAGTCGGTTGGGGAGTTGGGGCTGAAGAGGTTGACGGCATAGGTTGATATGCCGTCACAGTGAAGTGGGGGTCCTCAGTCACCGTCGAAACGGATCCTTCTTACTCCATTGGTGGTTGTTTTACTTTTTCTTCAGGGCCTTCTTGCAGTAGGTCCTGTTCGGTGTTGTTGAACACCTCCAACATCCGTTCTTGGTGGATGTCCATGTCTTCAAGTGCCTTGTTGATGTCTGCGTCCATTTTCAGTTGAATGAAGGGAGGCTGGACCTGTTCCTTGGGTACCACCAAATTGGATAAAGCCTTAGGGAACAGAAGGCACCTAAGAGATTCGTTAGGTATGTAAGGTCCTGGAGAGTTCTTCTGGAACTCTTTTATCCACCTTCAAAGAGTTTCCCTCGCTGTATCCCTTGCCTACGTAGTGGCAGGGATATCTTCTCTAAAGCTGTTGGTCAGCAAGGTCGAGCAGTTGGAGCAACTCTTCAGGTCCCAGTACCTCTGTGATCCAGATACGATGCAGCAGGGGGCATGAGACCTGCACATCGTTTGCCCACAAAAGTCCTTACTCTTGTGGTTGCAGAACACAACTGCACACGTCACCATTGGCTCCTCCTGTAAAGAAAAAGGGTGAAATGAGTATACAGTTGTTTATATCGTTGATATAAATGCATACTTTTAACAGTAATACTTACTATTATATTCAATAGCTTAGGATAGTAAGCTAGAAAGGAAATAGGAAAGACACATATCTGTGTTTCCTCTCCCAGGCAATTACTGAGACCTCCGTCAATATTGATATTTAAATTCCTTATCAGGGAAAATATTGGGTGGAATGACTTCAGCATGTAGAGCCGGAGTTAGTGAATATTTATACTAACTTCTCCAGCTGTAGAATATTAATACTAACGGTATTTCATAAGTGTCCCGATAATCAAAGGATTCTTCAGGGTGTTGAGTGATTACCTCAACCTCAACGTGTTATGCGGTCCCAAAAATAGACTGTGATAGGATACACAGAGTATGTTAGAAATACTTGTACTACTGTATTGTATACTGTAGTTTTACCAACTACTGTATTGTTGTATACTGTAGTTTTACCGGAATACTAACGGGGTCAGGCTAGTGCCTGGTGGCACTAACTGATAGAGAGGAAGAAAGAATGGAAAGGAGGATTTCCTATTTTTATGGTTTAGCACAATAAATGGAAGTGTAGGAGGGCTACTGACGCCTACTGTCTCCTTGCCAGCTTTTGCTGCCGGTAATACTGCCGGTTGCAAGATTTGTGGATGGCATGCCAAGAGAGGACTGAAGAATTCTCAACAGTATAATGGGTATCCCACTGGCAGCCGTCAGGACTGGCTCAGTCTTTCCCCCGGGCCATTCACCTCCTGTGAAAGAAGGACATAAGGAGGAAGTGGCCGAGGCGGCAACCTAACCGCCGCTGGCAGGGTCCTGGCCGGCAACGTAGTAAACAAAGCAAGCAGGGATGACTGTCAGAATACAGGAGAAAGAATGTTGTGACGGCTAGGCCGACACTAAAGGACAGAGGTTGGAGGGGAAAGGGTCTTATAATTCACAGGGGAGAAAGGCGGTGACAGGTATGCCACCTACTTTCGGCTGTAAACTAAAGAAGCATGGCTTCCTATGCCGATGACATCCTGGGCGGCAGGGGAACAAAGATTCCCTTGTCGGCGACATTGTCAGCGGCAAGACAGTACACCCTGGGCTACCGTCTTACTTCAAAGCCGGTATACTCGGCGGCAAAGAGGACATACGGTGTAAGACTATCTAAGTCAAGCCGGTGTTTACTACTCGACGGCGATGACGAAATATAGGGGTTTACTGCCCTTAATGGCGGAGGCTCAGGGAGGAAGGAAGGGTTTAGCCTCTTTTCTCTAAAAGAGAAAAATATCGAACAATATCCATAAATTCTAGGGGATATATGTCCCCATCCAAATTAACAGGGAACGATACTTTGAAGTTAAATAATGAGAATTACCTTTTTTTTTTTTTTTTTTGTACGCCTAATGCCTTACTTTTTCTTATAATATCAAATATTTTTCTGTTGGAGACCTAAATAACTCTTTTATTAACCGTTGAAGTTTCTTTTCACATTCCTCAATCAGAACTGTATCGTTAAACAATAGCAATCGTTCTAAATCTTACTTACAGAATCATTTGATAAAACTGTAACCCTTATCTCTTGCATCTCCTCATCCAAAAAGATGTTAAAGAGCCATGGAGACCAACATTCGCATGAAACCAATCCCGGTCCGGCATGTATATCCTAACAAACCTGCAGTTTTCATTGTAAAATATTAATTACTCCAAACAATTTCCCACATGTATCTCTATATCACTCTATTGATTCAATCCTGAATATTCTTTACATAACGACTCAATGACAAACACTTGATTCGCGCGGACATTTCTTTGTCAAAATAAACGATTTTCTTCCTTAATCGTGTTTTTGCCACCTCTGTTCTTTCCTTATATACAACGCAACAATAGTTCGTCTTAACCAAACCTTCATAAAATTCCCTGCATCCAAGAATCTATTAGAAACCCTAGGTAAACAATTAGTCACATTATCACCACTGAACTACAGCATCTCATCTGGGATCCCATTATCTCTTGTTATATTCCTCATTAGAGGAATTTTCAAAATGCCTAATGCATTTATGTTGGACTTGCATTTTGTATTTTGATATACATTTCTACATGAACGTTTTCATTTCCGTATATATATATATATATATATATATATATATATATATATATATATATATATATATATATATATATATATATACATGCTTATATATATATATATATATATATATATATATATATATATATATATATATATACATATATATATATATATGTGTGTGTGTATCTATGTGTGTATATATATATATATATATATATATATATATATATATATATATATATATATATATATATATATATATATATATATATATTTGGGCTCGGCCATGTCGTCCTGATGGAAGGTTCCTTCAGGTAGCTTTCTGAGGGATATTTGCTACAGTGATATTCCTAGAGAATTAACCATAGGTCTCCAGAATTCTAACTCCTAGCGCGAATATCCTTAATATATCTTTAAGGATATCGCATAATATCAGGGGACATATTTTCTGATACGACACATAGCAATCTTCACTTGGAATAGATTTAATTCTTTGAGGGGGAAGAGTGGCAAATTAATGGGGAGCCGTTTTCAGGGTACCCGGTAGACCTCCTCTCCGCACTACTACGGGCCATCATTCCTTTAATCTGTAGCATTTAAGCTAAGTGCGCTCCCGCGCTTCTCTCGGTGTTTGTTACTGATTTTGGAATATTATTATGCAATCTCCAGCATCTTCATCCTCTGGAAAGTTCAGTATCTAATCTTTCCTGTGTATAATTTTAAGGCTTCCTTCTCACAGTTAAATTCGTATAAATTAAGTGTGTATGGTTGAGCGTAGCCGACACCGGAACCGTCTATTTTGAGACCGCTGTCGAGCATCATAAATGCATTTTATTTAGTCAGTAGTGCGACACTCCGGTATTTAGCTAGAAAATTTGTTTAAGCTAGTTAGGCAAATTATACTGGTGAAGATTTTGCATACAATGTAATTATTCCTCTTCCGATATGTAACATTACTTTCGTATCCAACGGGACCACGGTGGTACAAACCTTGCCCGCGATCCCCACCGGAGTTAGGCTAGCCTAACTTGTTATATACACATTAGTGAAGTAATTCTCATTATTTAACCTCATCATATCGTTCCCTATTAATTCGGATGGAGACATATATCCCCTAGAATTTATGAATATTGTTCAATATTTTTCTCTTCTTGAGAAAAGATGCTAAACCCTTCCTCCCTTCCTGAGCGTCCGCCATTATAAGTGGCAAACTCCTATCTTTCGTCATCGTGGTCGAGTAGTAAACTCCGGCTTTACTTAGATAGTCTTACACCGCCTGTCTTTTTTCCCGCTGAGTATCCCTGCTTTGAAGTAAGACGGTAGCTCAGGGTGTACTATCTTGCAGCAGACAATGTCGCCGATAGGGGAATCTTTGTTCCTCTGTCGCCCACGACGTCATAGGCAGAGGAAGCCATGCTTCCTTAGTTTACAGCCGAAAGTAGGTGGCATACCTTCTGCCGCCTTTTTCCCCATTCCCCTCCCCCCTCTGTCCTCTAGTGTCGGCCTAGCCGTCACAACATTCTTTCGCCGGTATTCTGACAGTCATCCCGGGTTACCAGGTTTACTACGTTGCCGGCCAGGACCCTACTAGCGGCGGTTAGGTTGCCACCTCGGCCACTTCCTCCTTATGTCCTTCCTTCACCGGAGGTGAATGCCCCGGGGGGAAAGACTGAGCCAGGCCTGACGGCATCCGGTGGGAAACCCATTATACTGTTGAGAATTCTTCAGTCTTCTCTTGCCCTGCCATCCACAAACCTTGCAACCGGCAGTACTGCCGGCGGTAAAAGCTGTGAATGGATGGAAGCTAAAATCAGATGCATTCCTCCCCTTCCATTAGAAGTCTCATTCTGGCAAGGAGATAGTAGGTGTCAGTAGCCCTCCTACACTTCCATTTATTGTGCTAAACCATAATAATAGGAAATTCTCCTTTCCATTCTTTCTCTCTGTCTATCAGTTAGTGCCGCCAGGCACTAACCTGACCCCGTTAGTATTCCGGTAAAACTACAGTACACAACAATGCAGTAGTTAGTACAACTACAGTATACAACAATACAGTAGTTGGTACAACTACAGTATACAACAATACAGTAGTAAAAGTATTTCTAACATATTCTGTGTATCTTATCACAGTCTATTTTTGGGACCGCATAACATGTTGAGGTTAAAGTAATCCTTTGATTATCGGGACACTTATGGAACACAGCTCAGTATTGATATTCTACAGCTGGAGAAGTTAGTATAAATATTCACTAACTCCGGCTCTATGTACGGGAGTCATTCCACCTAATATTTTCCCTGGTAAGGAATTTAAATATTAATATTGACGGAGATCTCAGCGATTGCCTGGGAAAGGAAACACAGATATGTGTCTTTCCTATTTCCTTTCTAGCTTACTATCCTAAGTTATTAAATATAATAGCAAGATTTACTATTAAAAATATGCATTTATATCAACGATATAAACAACTGTATACTCATTTCACCCTTTTTACTTTACAGGAGGAGCCAATGGTGACGTGTGCAGTTGTGTTCTGCAACCACTAGAGTAAGGACCAACGGCTTTGGAGAAGATATCCCTGCCACCACGGAGGCAAGAAGGGATACAGCAAAGGAAACCTTTCGAATGTGGGTAAAAGGGTTCCAGAAGAACTCTCCGGGACCTTCCATACCTAACGAACCTCTTAGGTGCCTTCTGTTTCCTAAGGCTCAATCCAGTGCGGTAGTGCCCAAGGAACAGTTCCAGCCTCCCTTCATTCAATTGAAAATGGATGCGGACATCAACAAGGCCCTTGAAGGCATGGACATCCACCAAGATCGGGTGTCAGAGGTTTCTACCGACACTGGACAGGACCTACTGCAAGAAGGCCCTGAAGAAGAAGTGGTTCAACCATCAACGGAGTAAGAAGGATCCATTTCGACGGTGACTGAGGACGCCCAGTTCACTGTGACAGCATATAAACCTATGCCGTCAACCTATTTAGCCCCAACTCCCCAACTGACTACACAGGTCTACAGGAGTGATGCGCTACTAGAGTCGATCCAGCAGCTTTTGGCAGTGTTCTGGAAGGAACAAGAGGAGATAAAGCAGGATCTCAATAAGACGAAGAGAGGTACAGGAAGTAAAACGCCCTGGGCTTCCAGGGGCTCTGCTAAGCCCCTTAGAGTATCTGACCTCCCTCACTGCTCCGAAACCAACACCTGGAGGTATACGGAGAACATCGCCATGATGAATGGGAAGCTTTACATCTCCGAGAATTTGGGGGCCAAACCCCTTCAATATCTTCAATTCTGGCCCAGCTTTTCAGCATACCCAGATTGCTACATGAGAATGCGAGATGAACCTGCATCCCGCGAGAGGATGGTACCTAAGGAAGTCATTATTTTCGAACATGATAAGGCACAAGCCATCCTAACCAAGACCCTGAAAGGAACATTGAGCAAGAAGCACCCAACCTTCATTGCTCCTTCCTCCAAAGCTTTCCCCTTTTCGGTGAAAGCCATTGACTGTGTCATGAAAGCAGTTGAAGAGGGCAAACCCTGCCCAGTTCTAGAGGAATGTAAACCATTATATCTAGCCATGCCCACCTGTGAGGAGAAGTGGAAAGAAGTACATCTAACCATCTCCGTCTCGAAGTTGAATCCGGATATAGCAGGCCAGCATTTTAATGAGAACCTTTCAAAATTGCCACATCATCTTTTGAGAATGGAATAGGAGACGGAAGAAAGACTTGCCGCTTCCTTGTCTCATCAGAACTGCCTGGAAATGTGTGCAGGTCTAACCAATGCCCCAGACATGTACATGGTCTTAGCCAAGTCCAACATGGTTACCCCTGTGAAGGATTTATATACCTTCGTCAGGTCAAGGAGGACCTGTAGAGAGCTTGTGTTTGCTGCAGCAACGGTAAAACACGAACCCAGAAAGCTGATCTTATCATGCATCTGAGGCAAAGACCTATTCCCACAAGATGCGGTCCAAAAGTCATTGTCAAAGCCACCATGGAGATTAGGAACCTTCTTCAAAATTGGGGCATGTCTTCAAAAAGGAAATCATCCTCAGACAGTGGTCCCCAGCCTAAGAACAGAAAGGCAAAAAGACCACATAGACCTGCACAACTTCCGGCCCCGACCATGGCCACAGTGCCTCAAATGGTAACCCAGCCTCAAACCACCTTACAGATGGTCCCTCAGCAGCTGGTGGCCCAGTCACCTGTCTTCAACATAGGTTTTGAGAGGCACACGACCACCTTTCAGCCCTACAAAGGTAAAGGCCCCAAAAGAGGCTCCTCCAGAAACCCCCCAAAGGGCAGAGTAGGACGGGGTCACGGAAACAAGTCCTCCGGAACCTTTAAGCAATGAGAGGTTCCAGGTAGGAGGCAGACTTTTCCACTTTCGGGATCGTTGGACCTTCAATCCCTGGGCCCACTGCCTAATCACGAATGGACTCGGTTGGAAATGGAACAAAATTCCACCCCCTTTTCCAGAATTCTTCCAACACTCCACCCCCTCGTTGGAAGAATATACCTCAGAGCTCTTGAACAAGAAGGTAATAAAGAAAGTGAAGTCCATAAGATTTCAGGGAAGGCTGTTCTGTGTTCCCAAGAAAGACTCGGATAAACTCAGGGTCATTCTAGACTTGTCTCCACTCAACAAGTTCATCGAGAAAATAAGTTCCGGATGCTTAACATGCAACACATAAGGACCCTTCTACCAAAAGGGGCATACACAGTCTCATAGACCTACCAGATACTTACTGGCACCTTCCAGCCAGTCACCCCCTCTCCTCCTACCTAGGATTCAGGATACAGGAGACAAAATATGTCTTCATAGCCATGCCCTTCGGGTTAAACATAGCCCCTAGGATATTCACGAAGCTAGCGGATACAATCGTCCAACAACTATGATCCGAAGGAGTTCAGAGTGTAGCATACCTGGACGATTGACTGGTATGAGCAGTATCCAAGACTACTTGTCTTCAAGAGGCCGGAAAGGTGATCCAGTTCCTGGAGCACCTAGGCTTCAAGATCAACCGCAAGAAGTCTCGCCTTTCTCCAGCTCAGAAGTTTCAATGGTTAGGAATCCATTGGAACTCACAGTCACACCATCTCTCCATTCCACTAAAGAAGAGGAGAGAGATAGCAGGATCTGTCAAGAGACTAATCCATCACAAGAGGATTTCAAGACGCCAAGAGAAAAGAGTATTGGGCTCTCTCCAGTTCGCAGCAGTGACAGACCCGGTGCTAAAAGCACAGTTAAAGGATGCGTCAGGAGTCTGGAGAAGATACGCATCAAACGCTCGAAGAGATCAACGAATGTTGACCCCGACCCGATTGCACACGCTATTGAGGCTGTGGTCAACAGCCAAGAGCCTAGCACGTACAATTCGCTTACAACCACCACAACCATCAGTGGTGATACACACAGACGCCTCCTTGGAAGGATAGGGAGGCCATTTGCAAGAAAGGAAAGTACAAGGGAATTGGTCGTACCAGTTCAAAACTTTTTACATCAACATCTTGGAGGCTACGGCAGTCTTCCTAGCGTTGAAGAAACTATCCGCTCGCAGAGCAGTCCACATCAGACCGGTATTGGACAACGAAGTGATAGTAAAATGTGTAAATCGACAAGGCTCGAGATCACCTTCCATCAATCACGTGATTTTAGCCATCTTCTACCTGGCAAGGAAGAGAAGATGGCCTTTATCAACAGTTCACTTTCAAGGGTTCCTCAATGTGACGGCTGATGCTCTATCCAGGCAAAAGCCGATAGAAACAGAATGGTCCCTAAACACAGACTCATTCTCCTCCATCTCGGAAAAAGTCCCAGAGCTGCATATCGACCTCTTCACAACGAGCGACAACAAGAAACTACCTCGTTATGTAGCAGCTTACAAGAACCCTCTAGCAGAAGCGATAGACGCCATGTCTCTCGACTGTTTCCACTGACCAGTCTCCTGCTAAAAGTCCTCGACAAGCTGAGACCCTTCAGAGGAACAGCTGCAGTAGTGGCCCCCAAATGGCCCAGAAGCAATTGGTTCCCTCTAGTTCTAGAATTCAAACTGAAGCTGTTTCCTCTGCCGAATCCAGTTTTATCCCAACTGCTTCAGAATTCGACTGTTTACGCTTCATCCGCGAGAACCAACAACCTACATCTCGTGATTTTCTTGTCCTAGTAGCGTAGAAAAGGTTTGGGATCTCAAAGGACTAAATCAACTTCATCGAAGAATACAAGTCAAGTTCATCTAGGAGACAATATAAATGGTCTTAGAAGAAGTGGGTTTCCTTTGTGAAAGCAAGGAAACCAATAGAAATATCAATAGACTTCTGTCTTTCTTTCTTCATCCACCTAAGTCAGCTTTGACTAGACCTCTTCTGTAAGCCTTTCAGGTGGACCTTTCAGGTGAAATCTTAAATATGATACCAAAAGTATGTGCTAGACTTAAGCCGGCAACCCCTCCAAAGCCCATAACATGGTCTTTGGACAAAGTCTTGCACTATGCTTCGAATCTGAACAATGAGAATTGCACCCTGAAGGATCTAGCACAGAAAGTTATATTTCTGTTTGCTATATACTCAGGGGCTAAAGTTAGTGAAATAATGGCCTTATCCAGAAATGGAGGCCATATTCAGTTCCTGGAAACAGGAGAACTGAATATCTCCCCTGATCCTGCCTTTCTCGCCAAAAGCGAGCTGCTCACCAAAAAGGTGGGGTCCTTGGAGAATCTGCCCTCTGAAGGAAGATATCTCTATGCGCAGTAGAGTGTTTCAAGGTCTATCTTCGAAGAACTTCAGACTTCAAGGAGGGACATCTCTTCCGAGGCGAAACCTCAGGATCAAACTTATCCCTAAGACAACTGAGAGCGAAACTCACCTTCTTTATTCACAGAGCGGATCCTGACAGCACACTCGAAGGTCACGATCCAAGGAAAGTTGCTTCTTCGTTGAATTTCTTTCAACACATAGACTTTGAGAGGCTCCGCTCATATACGGGGTGGAAATCATCCAGAGTCTTCTATAAACATTATGCGAAGCAAGTGCACGAGATAAAACTTTTTGTGGTGGCGGCAGGCAGTGTCATAAGACCTGTCATCTAGTGCTGCAATGAACAGTGGACTGTTTTGTGACTCAACAGTGCATCAGGTGCATAAGTATTAATACCTACGAGTGAAAATGACTATGGTGATTAATAAACTGTTCTATACAGGTGCAGAATCTAACCAATAACACCAGTCCCATGTGAACATTTGAAAACAGTGTTGATGTATATCCAACATCTGAGTGAAACTAGACAGGTTTAGCTTCACACGTATCCGAGTGGCATTTTTACAATTGATTTATATATGTATATTCTTCCCTTACTGGTCAGAAATATATATAACCATGATGTTTATATATGCAAGGTTAGACGCCTACTTATGATGTATACATTGACAATTTATTTTGCTTATGAAAATAAATAGAAAAATGTTTCTGCATCTTCTTTTATCCGTCAGTAAATAAAATAAAAGAGTCCTGAGTTTTATTCTATTCCTTTAAATAGAATCTTGATGGTACCGATGTCCGAAGCACGAGAAGGTAATCTCTAGAAAGTTTCCCTTACGTCCTTACGGATATACAAACTTTGAATCCTTATAGTAAAAGTCGACACTTTCCCAGCTGGGGGCAGGAAGCCGTAAGCTAGTTCCATGCTTGGTGGATATGACAAATAACAGTAATGTCATATATACGGATCTAGTAAACCATATAAGTAACTCATTCAAAGTACCTAACCTAGGAGGGGAGCGAAGTAGACGCAGGTAAAATTCAGAGTATTTATTAATTCTCTCTAACAGTCTTATGTATGGCTCATGCGAGCGGTTATGTAGTACAAAAACACCCCCGTCTCCAATGCTTCCTTGCGAAAAGAGAATGTGTTTTTTTCAGAAGTCTTAAAACACTTATTTTTATTCTATAAATGTACAAACAGTATACATACATATATCAATGAAAAGAGTAAAACATAAGGAATATGATGACATACATTTCAAATGAAATGCTGTAATAGTTCGGACAACAGAAAAATAATTAATTTCTCAGCCCTCTTTGCTATATTAATTGTTGCTTAATTAACTTCGACCTATTACATAGTGTACTTTGTAAGTATACCTGACGGAAAGATAATTTTTTTCTCTCTATTAGCAATGTATAATAATACCTGAAAAAGTGTTCGTTTGATATGAAATAAGGATTACAATGTGTTGAAGAAACACAAGACCAGTTTTTTGGAGGATCAAGTGCTTATGACTCGTTCAGTACAATATATATATATATATATATATATATATATATATATATATATATATATATATATATATATATATATATATATATATATATATTATTATTATTATTATTATTATTATTACTAGTCAAGCTACATCCCTAGTCGGAAAAGCAAGATGCTATAATCCCAAGGGCTCCAAAAGGGAGAAATATCCCAGTAAGGAAAGGAAATAAGGGAATAAATAAATGATGAGAACAAATTAACAATAAATCATTCCAAAATCATTAACAACGTCATAACAGATACGTCATATATAAACTATAAAAAGATTTATGTCAGCCTGTTCAACATAAAAACATTTGCTGCAACTTTGAACTTTTGAAATTCTGCTGATTCAACCAACCGGATACGAAGATCCTTCCACAACTTGGTCACAGCTGGAATAAAACTTCTAGAATACTGTGTAGTATAGAGCCTTAGGATGGAGAAGGCCTGGCTATTAGAATTAAGTACCTGCCTAGTATTACGAACAGGATGGAATTGTCCAGGAAGATCTGAATGTAAAGGATGGTCAGAATTATGAAAAATTTTATGCAACATGCATAATGAACTAATTAAACGACGGTGCCAAATATTAATATCAAGATCATGAATAAGAAATTTAATAGACCGTAAGTTTCTGTCCAACAAATTAAGATGGCAATCAGCAGATGAAGACCAGACAGGAGAACAATACTCAAAACAAGATAGAATGAAAGAATTAAAACACTTCTTCAGGAAAGATTGATCACCGAAAATCTTGAAAGACTTTCTCAATAAGACAATTTTTTGTGTAATTGAAGAAGACTCAGACCTAATGTGTTTCTCAAAAGTAAATTTGCTGTCGAGAATCACACCTAAAATTTTAAAAGAGTCATAAAAAGTTAAAGAATCATTATCAATACTGAGATCCAGATGTTGAGGAGCCACTGTCCTTAACCTTCTTGCAATCATACTTTAAGTTTTGTTAGAATTCAACTTCATACCCCATATATATATATATATATATATATATATATATATATATATATATATATATATATATGTATATTAATAGATATGTATATATATACACACACCCACATATATATATATATATATATATTTATGTATATATATATATATATATATATATATATATATATATATATATATATATATATATATATATATATCTATATATATGTATATATATACATATATATATATATATATATATATATATATATATATATATATATATATATATCTATATATATGTGTATATATATATATATATATATATATATATATATATCTATATATATGTATGTATATATATATATATATATATATATATATATATATATATATATATATATATATATATATATTTATATATACACTCACACATATATATATATATATATGTGTATATATATATATATATATATATATATATATATATATATATATATATATATGTATATATATGTACTTAAATACATACTGTATAGCTGTATGGAGTGACACAGTATGCACAAGTTAATGCTACGGTATTGTTGGTGCAGCAATTTATTTTCTTACGAGACTGTTTCCACTCCGATGTTTTTATCAAATGGAATGGTGTTGGCTGTTAACCCTAATGTTTCCCTTTTGCTCTCTGTCTGTTTCAGAATATCGTATAAACTTCCTAATTAAGGCTTCGCCCTCGCACGATGTTTTACGACAATTTTCTTGTTTTTTTTCATCTAGGTTATTTTTTGTAAGGGAAACGAGATTTGTAGAATTATTTTTATGATAATGTTCAATTCTCTACACCGGTAAAAAATTCTTTTCAAATACTCTCTAATCCTTTTTTTTTTTTTTTTTTTTTTATTTAATAGACAACCCTTGTTTACTCTGATTTCTCGAGAAATCAGAGAAATTCGAAATTTTGTATACAAAACTATCTTTAGAAGTATTCAACGTAAAAGTATGTCCTTGAAGTTTTATTATGAACATTATGAACAATTTTATATTTTTTTTTTTTTGTATAAAAAATAAAAAGGAAACTATCCGAAAAAGAGTATAGTACAACAACTTGCAATATCTGACGGTAGCTCACACAAAGCCCTACTATTATCCCTAAAGGTAGAGTCACACATGCATGTTCTCACCCGGTATGTCCTCCCGTATGCCCATACGCGGCCAAACGTGCGTTTTTAACCACGCCCACACAGGTATTGAATTGTGCCGCACAACGTTGCACCTACGTTGCACCTACGCACGTCAGTATGACGTTAGTACTGCGTTAGTGTCACGTAGTGCGTGAGTGGCAGCCGTTGTGCGTTGTACTTACGTTGTGCATACGTTATGTGGACCTACTGTATGGACATACTTCCAGGTAGTACGTGAAGGGTCACGCAAGCATAACGTCTTTACTAGGTATGGTGACGTAGGTGGTACGTCAAGTGCCGTCAGAGCTACGTCAGAGCTACATAAGAGCTACGTCAGAGCAACGTCAGAGCTACGTCAGACTTTCGTCAGAGGTATATCAGCGCGAGGTTGGTGCCAGGCATGCCTCCTCTATACTCCCAGGTATAAAAAGGGTGCTGGGCGGTACCTGACAGTCATTCACCATCCAACTACTATTTTTAAAATATTTTATTTTTCCTTATTTCCTTTCCGCACTGGGCTATTTTCCCTGTTGGGGCCCCTGGGCTTATAGCATCCTGCTTTTCCAACTAGGGTTGTAGCTTAGCATTTAATAATAATAATAATAATAATAATAATAATAATAATAATAATAATAATAACCGAAATCGAATGGTTATTATCGGGATGAAGTTTCACACTTGCTCTGGTTTTACTATATTTGGTAGCTCCTTTGTTTCTTCGTGTTTTAGGGGGTTTTTTTATGCATGTTTAGGCCAGCCGTACGGCTCTCTCTGTCACACTGAAGCCACGTTGCCGCGCCGCTGCCTTAACGCTACCTGGCGGTGGTGTGGGTTGGCGTGTTTGGCGGGGAAACAGCCACAATACGTGAAGATGGCGTTGGGCTTCCTTAGCACTGACGTTATACATTACGTATGTTCACGTATGTTCTGGTTGCCCCTAGGTTGGCCTCCCGTGCGCCCAACGTATAGTCAAGTACAATCACGGATACGTGACGACCCACGTATATTGTGAGCTGCCCACAATATACGTGGCCCTCGCCGTACCGCCAGGTATCCACGAGGTACCGTTCATACGGCAAGGTACGTCCTAGGTTGCTGGGACGTTTCCACAATTACTGCGTTGCACGAACCAGCGAACTGCGTTGTACTGACGTTATACGTGCACTTTTTGATACGTGATAATACGGCTGGCCTAAACATGCATGTGTGACTGGACCTTTAGAAAAGAACGTTATCTCAAAAGCTCCTCGTCCATAAAATGATATATACTAATTCGATGATACCACAAGGTGAGAGATTAGTGGTGTTTTAGATAATTTACTTACAAAGTCTCCTCTTATGTGAGTAGAATACTGATACGAATTCTTGAAACCTGCAGAGATCTGGCTTCCGTTATACTTCTTTATATACATACATATATATATATATATATATATATATATATATATATATATATATATGTGTGTGTGTGTGTGTGTGTGTGTGTGTGTGTATATATATATATATATATATATATATATATATATATATATATATATATATATATATTCGTGTGTGTGTGCGCGTGTGTAATATGACATATCCAACATTATTCACAATCACAAGAAAAGGTGATATCCCAAAAGTATGAACACATACAATAGTCAAAACCTCTAACTTATAGGCGTTAAAATTTTAGGACGAAGCTTTTTACAAATGTTTTAGCTTTCATGTTAGTTAAGACTCACTGTAACAGGATTATTTTCATGAATAGTTTTATGGATTGACATTCAAATTTGCTAAAACCATACACTTTTCTAAAATGTCCAGCCTGTGTGGACGTAACTGAGAGGTTGACCATCTTATACATATCCATCCAGCCGGGGTTGCGATTGGGGAATCCTAAATAAATAAAAATGCTATTTACCCGCCACTCATAACCCTGGTGTAGTCAAGATTGGCACTACGTAAAAAGAAATGACAAATAAAATTGGGTCACAAATCTTAATACATAAACTGTTTTGATCTTTGCTGAGATTCAGTATCATGCTCTTCATTTTTATTGATATTATTCAGACTACTGTCATTATTATTATTATTATTATTATTATTATTATTATTATTATTATTATTATTATTATTATTATTATTATTATTATTATTATTGTTGTTGTTGCCATAACCAATAACTAAACTTTTATTGTCGAAGTCGGGTAACAAAAGCTAGGTTACTGTTTTATTAATAAGAATTGTAGTAATTTAAGCCATGATCAGTCAAAAGTGGGTCAACTGATTATAAAAGTATCAATAATATTCAATTTGTTTTATAGACAAGGAAGTTACGGGCGCTATATCAATGTGTGTTAATAAAACATTTAATATCCGGGTTGAATGATCAAGGATTGGGATGTTTCTATCTAAGTCCAGATTATTTGTAAAAAAATCATTGATCTTAAAGTACCAATGAAGATATTATCAGGACATTCCTTTTAACCGAATGTGATTAGACATATAAAGTAGCAGGTTAGATCGATTCTATTGTTACTAGAGACATTTTTGAAGGGATATGACTAAAAGTGTAAAGAGATTACTAAATTACCGAATTACAAATATATTATCAAAACTATAGTTTTGAAGACGTGTTTTTGTTGTAGACCTAATCATCCTAATTATGGCTAAACATAGAACTACCTATGCGAACACCATGAAGTATTTCTGTCTCACACTACTAATACTGTATAAAATTACTAATCAACTTTATTTTTTTTTGTATCCTACTTCCTTACGATATCCATAAGCTAGCACGTAAATGGTGTAGTGTCCATAGGTAGGAACTCATTTTAGATTGTGAGCGACATTGCCTACCTCCTGGTTTATTATTTGAGATTCGTCCTTTTTTTTTTCTTACATCAGGCCACTATAGAGCTAGAATTGCATGAATTTGAGATCATTTTGATATGCATGTATATATAAGTGTAAAAACACATTACTCGCTTGTATCTTGAAACTAATTAATTGAACTCTACCACGTTTAGTTGATCCTTGCTAATCATTCCCGATATGTTTTGCAAAGTATCCGTATCTAATTCCAGCTGAGCCTTCACATACTTGTAAGTCAATTTATTGGCATATTAGACCACGGGTTAAAAATTAACCCTTTTATCATTAGGTAGAGAAAGATAGAGGATTAGGAAGGCATCAGAAACGAAAGAGACCTTTTATATGGGACAAAACCAACAAGAACAGTAGTTAGTAATTGAGAGCTATCCTTGCTTATTTATATCATGAAAGATCAAGGTTCAGTCAAGTCTTTTAACACTCATAGCGGGATCCCGCAGGGTCTTAAATAATAATCCCAGATGCTAAACTAAGCGTCGAAAGATACAGGTTCCACACTTGTTCCGACATCAAACTTCTGCCAGCAATCTAGAGATCGGTATTTGCCAAGAAAGGAGGCTGCCGAAAAACCAAGTGTAGAAATTACAATGATCTCACAGCTCTTTAAATTCTGTTCAAAAATAATATCTTAAGATATAGTTTGGCTTTTGTTTTACAGTGAATCAGAGAATCACCGTTAAAGAGCCAAAGATCTTTAGTTGGTAACGCGTAGAATCCACCACAAAGATTTAACCCCGAAAAACCCACCACGTTATAAAATTCCTCCCACGAAAATTCCACCTCACTAAATTTCCTCCTCACGAAATTTTCTCCCCATAGATTTCCACCCCACGAAAACTACACTCTCCAAGCAATCAATAGATTTCAATGTTATGATTGTTTGCATTGTTTGTTTCATTTGGAGTTGTTAGCTTTCTCTGCAAATAAAGATGATTTAGAAATTTTATTTAAGCACACTAATTCAAAATTTAATGCAGTGCGTAGAGGTTTATAAAAAAGCAAAGATCATATTAAAGGTTTTCATGCAATATGAACGGAAAGAATTTAAGGTTATGAAAAACACTCGCCAAAAAATGTAAAAAGTCTTTCCTCTCACAATTTCCCTCCAGTTTCTTTAGTCTTTTATCTTTTAGCTTTTATCTTTTTTTCGTTTACTTTGCCGAGTCTTGGCGCCTAGTAGGTAAATTTTTGTTCTTCCTTAACCAAGGACCCATACAATTTCTGTAGATTAAGGTGTATCGAAGTAACAGATGACTGGATAGCATTTCAATACCAATCAACAGCATTGTTGCTTCTTGGGATATTTGATAAAATCTTTCAGTGTTGACACTGTTGCTCGGGAGTTCTCTTTGTCCCATGGTATTGATAGCTCTTTGATTACCAATTTCAGCATTAGATGAGGCAAATGAATAACAACCCACTGTAACCAGCATAACCAACTTAGTTGAATTATATTCAGTGTGAATGCGACCAAGCTAACCATTATAGAATTTTTCACAACGCCAGAGGGCTCCTGTTTTTCAAAACATTGTCTTCATGCTTAGCGTCTAAGTAATTTTCCTCTTCAACCAATGTTCGTTTTTTTTTTTTTTCGTGAAAGAAATGTCTTAGAGGGACATGGTTGCTGAAAAAATAAAAAAAAGAGAAAATACTTTCTAAAACAGCGAAAAAAAAAATAAAATTTAGATTGAATAAATTTTTTGGTATATACAGTAGTTTTAATTAATATATCTTTTTTATTTTGAGAAAACAATCGTTTAACTCCAAATAACTAGTTATTTATTTTGAGAAAATAATCGTTTAGTTCTCCTCTCTTATTATGTCAATTGGGAATTTATGGAGTGAAAAAATTATGTGGCGGTAATTTCGTGGATGGAATTTTCCCGGGAGGAGTTTTCGGGGCGAATTTACATGTCATGCGTCTAACAATGGATGCACACTTCCGAACATTTAGTTATGTTTTAATCTTGCTCAAAGCTTTAAGAGCTTAACATAAAATACAAATAATTTTCTTCATGGGCGATGACGACTCGTGGTCAGCCAAGAAATATGTACTGCGCTAAATGGGTGTTTGTCAAATATTTTGGGATAAAAATCTATCTTATGCTCGCTTACAACAACAATAATAATAAAAATAATAATAATAATAATAATAATAATAATAATAATAATAATAATAATAATGATATTTATTTCAGCAAAAGCTACAGCGGTACAGTGTTGTTACATTTATGGCATCAGTAAAAAAAGAAAAAAGATAAGAAATGCAATAGCACCAGTGATCACAGTACACCATTAGCAGGTTGAGCATAGAATTCCAAGGTTGAGAGCCTATGTAAAGTTCATTGTAAAAGATAATAGTAAACATAGATCTGAAAAATACGGTAACGGATAGGTGCATATAATATACTCAAAATTTAAGACCTACAAATATACATAATAGATGACAGCAGCAGTAACACACACACACACACACACACACACACATATATATATATATATATATATATATATATATATATATATATATATATATATATATATATATATATATATTTATATATATATATGTATATGCTGTATATATATATATATATATATATGTGTGTGTGTGTGTGTATACTGTATATATATACATATATATATATATATATATATATATATATATATATATATATATATATATATTTATATAAATTTATATATACACACACATATATATATATATATATATATATATATATGTGTGTGTATATATATATATATATATATATATATATATATATATATATATATATATATATGTATTCAGTGTTGGCATAGGGTTACATTAGAGATATAGCAATTGTACACTATAATAGATGCTGTAGCCGGTAATCTATAATTGTGGTATACAGGGTAGTAGTGGTAGTAATCTCAGCAGGGTCAATGATAATATAATATAATCACAACACCTGAATTTTGTTAATAATGATGACAATACGCATATTAACAGTAAGTAAAAAGAGGAATAATAGAGATGGCGATGATAATTGTGTTAGAACATCAATTGCTTGTTATAATGATATCAATATATCATAAAAAAAGTTTAGTCGTAGAACTGGTTGTGTGAAGGAAATACTAAACTTTCCAATAGAAAATCGAGTAATATGGAATTACAACAGTATCATAATATTACTGGAGATTATACTGTACATAAAGTTACATTTATTTATTCCTATGAACGTTCACACAATTCTTTATATAAACTGTATATTAGCCTAGACACCAATTGATAATTAGTAGCCTGTGCTAACATTTTGTGCTTAAACCCAATATTGGAGATACTAAATGCCTATTCATTTCAACCGCTTATAGACGCCCATATTTACTACGATATTAATGGATACCGTATCGCAGGTTAATTGTCCATTCGTACTATCAATATCAAAGTAATTGTTGATGCAGATTATTGTAATGGTAATTAAAATGATGCAAATGGTTCCGGTAAATTTCCTCTTTCTGTCACCACACAATAGGATGTGATTACCGATCATCCAAGTATTAAATACGACGGCTTTGAGACGGATTTATGGAAGATCTCAAACTTTACACATGGTTCAAGATTCAGCGATCCGTAGGTAATGGGAATAATTCGTTATGTTTAACGAGATGTCCAGGGTATTTGCTTATCACTTGGTCGTCATTCAATATAATCCTGTTTGATGAGAAGGAATAAGCCCCTGGAATCTCTAACCAAATAAATCACATGGTTGGTGTGATGTTTATAGCTTAATATTATTCTCTGAAGATATTTCAAGGAAGTTTTGATAATGTAAAACAACAATTAGGAAATTTACTAAAAATGTTCTTGAAACCTATTTCCTCATGACCTAAATTTTTATATTAACTCTTTCAACAATACAATAATTTTGGTATAATTTCATAAGTGATTAATCTTCCAAACAGTGATAGTAACAGAAATTACATTTCCAGTCAAAAAAAAAGCTAATTAGCTACAATGGTGAATATGGGTTGATTTCAATTCTAAGTACAAAAAACGTGAATTCGACCTGTATATGTACAGAAGAATTATCATTGACTTTTATCTTTCTTCGTGGCTAAAAGGTACAGCCACTGTCATACAAGCATCTTGGACCAAGGTTCGATTCCCGGCTGGTCAGATACTATTGTCTATGAGTGATTTCGCCTCAAGACTCTGATCCCGAGGTCGGTAAGAGAATCCAGACATTAATGCATTGAAATATATGGCTTATATGAAATAGAAAAAAAAAACACATTTAAATGTGCAAAATTTATCATTAATCGAATGCCAAGTCACAATCCTACCAATTAGCTACGATGGTGAAGATGGGTTGATTTCAATGCTAAGTACAAAAAACCTGCATTAGACAGGTATATATGCAAAAGAATTGTCATTGACTTTTATCTTTCTTCGTGGCTAAATGGTTCGGTCACTGTCATACAAGCATCCTGGACCAGGGTTTAATTTCCGGCCGGTCAGACGCTATTATTTTTGAGTGATTTCGCCCCGAGACTGATCCCGAGGTTGGTATGAGAATCCAGACTTTAATATATTGAAATATATGGATTATATGAAATATGATAAAACAAGTTTATAAGTGCAAAGTTTATCAATAATGGAATGCCAAGTTACAAACCTACCTATTAGCTATGATGGTGAAGATGGGTTGATTTCAATTCTAAAAAAAAAAAATAAAAAAAAAAAAAAAAAAAAAAAAAAAAAACTTGAATTCGTGAGGTATATGTACAGAAGAATTGTCATTGACTTTTATCTTTCTTTGTGGCTAATGGCACAGTCACTGTCATACAAGCATCTTGGACCAGGTTCGATTCCCGGCCGGTCAGATGCTATTGCCTTTGAGTTATTTCACCTCGAGACTCTGATCCCGAGGTCAGTAAGAACATCCAGACATTAATGTAATAAAATATATGGCTTATATGAAATATGGAAAAAAAAAACACGTTTAAATATGCATAATTTATTAATCGAAGGCCAGGCTACAAACCTATCAATTAGCTACGATGGTGAAGATGGGTATATTTTAATACTAAGTACAAAACTCCTGAATTCGACAGGTATATGTAGAGGTTGTGGCCTGATTGGTAACGTCTATGCCTGGTGTTTGCCAGTCGGGGCTTTGAGTCCCGCTTAGACTCGTTAGTACCATTAGTGTCTGCAACCTTACCATCCTTGTGAGCTAAGGTTGGGGGCTTGAGGGACCCTATAAGTTCTTCTGCTGAGCCACATCAGTAGCCATTGCCGGGCCCTACCTGGTCTTAGCTTGGGTGGAGAGGAAGATTGGACGCTGATCATATTATTTATAGTCAGCCTTTAGGGCATTGTTCTGCTTGCTAGGGCAATGTCACTGTCCTTTGCCTTTGCAATTCATGAGCGACCTTTAAGCCTTTCAACCTTTAAATTGTCATTGGCTTTTATCTTTCTTTTTAGCTAAATTGAACAGTCACTGTCATACAAGCGTCGTGGACCAGGGTTCGTTTCCCGGCCGGTCAGATGCTATTGTCTTTGAGTGATTTTGCCTCAAGACTCTGATCCCGAGGTCGGTAAGGGAATCCAGAAATTATTGTATAAAAATATATGGCTTATATGCTACTGGCCGAACAAGGGAAAGGCCTGTGCCAACAGTAAATGTTGGCTACAATACAATCCCGACCTGGCTTATTTGAAATATGAAAAAACACGATTAAATATACAAAATTTATCATTAATCAAATGCCAAGTAACAATTTTACTAATTAGCTACGATGGTGGAGATGGGTTGATTTCAATTCAAAGCACAAAAAAAAAAAAAATGAATTCAACCAGTATAGGTATAGAAGAATGGTACGGTCAATGTCATACAAGCACCCTGGACCAGGGTTCGATTCCCGGCCGGTCTTTGAGTGATTTCGCCTCGAGACTCTGATCCCGAGGTCAGTAAGAGCATCCAGACGTTAATATATTAGAATATGTGAAATATTTGAAATATGAAAAAACATATTCAACTGTGCAAAACTTATCACATATATATATATATATATATATATATATATATATATATATATATATATATATATATATATAGTGTATATATATAGATAGATATATATATATATATATATATATATATATATGTATATATATACATATATATATATATATATATATATATATATGTATATATATATATGTATATATATATATATATACATACATATATATATATATATATATATATGTATATATATATATATATATACATATATATATATATATATATATATATATATATATATATATATATATATATATATATTTATATATATATATATAAATATATATATATATATATATATATATATATATATATATATATATATATATATATATATCCTAAGCCCAATTGATGTAAATTATACATACTAATAGTAAATATAATATTTGACCCATAAAATTGGAACTTGGAATCTTCCATTGAAGGAGATTTCCACTATTTTAGTAGGCTTAGCAAGGCCTGGCATTTTTGAGAGTCTCAGGGCATCATCACACATAGAGTCAGAGTGTGAACTGACCACTTCACTTGAGAACAAGATCTCGTCTGAGAGCTCATCCTTTGCAAAGTTCTATCAAGTATTTAGAAAAATATAAGACAGAACAAGCAATGTGTTAATAACCTGAAGCATAGTTCAACTGGTGGTAGGTGTGGGATCTGATTATTGTGTGAAATAGAGAAAGAAAAAAAGGGTTATGCTGAGGCTGTTGGGGTCAAAGTGCAAAACATGAAAATAATCATAGCTACATAGTTCATCATTGCTGAAGACGAGGCTGGTATGATTGTTGGAGCCAGCAGAACATATGATGAAAACATACAATCGTTAAGTGCGCAAGAACTAAAAAAACAGATTCGTTAGGCTGAAAAACCTGATTGAGGGACTATTAGGCAAGTGGGACAAACAACAATTGATCTTAGCCATATCACCACACTCTTATGAATATCAAACGCCCATTGTTATTATTACTATTACTAGCAAAGCTACAACCCTAGTTGGAAAAGCAAGATGCTCTAAACCCAAGGGCTTCAAAAGGGAAAAAATAACCCAGTGAGGGAAGGAAATAATGAAATAAATAAACGATGTGAAACAATTAACAATAAATTATTCGAAAAACAGTAACAACATCAAAATAGATATGTCCTATATAAACTATAAAAAACATAGAAAACATTTGCTGCAAGTTTGAACTTTTGAAGTTCTACAGTATATATTCAACTACCCGATTGGGACGATCATTCCACAACTTGGTCACAGCTGGAGTAAAACTCCTACAATACTGTGTGTCATTGAGCCTCATGATGGAGAGAGCCAGACTATTAGAATCAGCTGCATGCCTACTATTACGAACAGGATGGAACTATCCAGGACGATCTGAATGTAAAGGATGGTCAGAATTATGAAAAATCTAATGCAACATGCATAACGAACTAATTGAACACTGGTGCCAAAGATTAATACCTAGATCACGAATAAAAAATTTAATAGATCGTAAGTTCCACAAGTTTCACTAACAAATGAAAATGAAAGTCAGCAGCTGGAGATCAGACAGAAGAACAATACTCGAAACAAGGTAGAATGAAAGAATTAAACCACTTCTTCAGATTAGATTGATCACCGAAAATCTCAAAAGACTTTCTCAATAAGAGAATTTTTTGTGCAATTGAAGAAGACACAGACCTCATGTGCTTCTCATAAGTAAATTAGCTGTCAAGACTCACGTCTAAAATTTTAAGTGATACAAATTTGAAGAAACATTATCAAAGCTGAAACCTGGATGTTGAGGAGCCACTGTCTTTGACCTACTTACAATCATATTTTGAGATTTGTTAAGATTCAACTTCATACCCCATAATTTGCCCTATGCACTAATTTTAGCTAGATTTCTATGGGATGCAGCAATCCCAGATCTACATTGAGGAGATGGAATTGATGCAGAACACCAGATATCACATTCCTGTAATTACTATGGCACCCATCAACAACAACTTTTTGAGATCTATTACTTTAAAAACCAATAATAACGCTAAGAAACGACCCCTCACTCCCAACTGTTTGAGTTTGCAAACATGGGTTCAAGATTAATACGGTCAAAGGCAGCACTAAAATCAAGGCCAATTATACGAACCTCCTGACCACAATCAAATGATTTTTGTACGGCATTGGAGACTGTAAAAAGGGCATTACAAACTAGGGAACAGATGATTGCCTTCACATCCTGTGGCAAGAGACAGAGACACAAAGACGACAGTGACAATGTAAATGTTGCCATCAATGGGAGGCCACTCGAAAGACCTTGAAGTCGTGGCAGGAATGAAAAATGTCAGTACAGCGCCTGTGGGTATTGGCAAAAGCAATCATGATTGAAGTTACACGCTGGTTTTCATAATGCTTTATGACTAGATGAGATACCTCAGCTACTACAAGAAAAATGTCCCTTGCCTGATACAAAAAAAAAAACCCATGTAATGGATGCAAAAAATGCCCATGTGATGGAGAACTATTTACCAAATACTCGGGTAGTAGATTTTATCCTTAGTTTCACATTATTTAGTATGTCAATAATAATGTAGGGCAGGTATCGATGTTTAGGAAGATAAGAAGAAACATTGGATGAATACTCCTAATTCGGGAGAGGGAAGTTTGTAATCAGCATCTGGAGGGGGGGGGGGGGCATCAGTGTGTACAGCTGTGAGAAGTATCCTGTCCTGGTACTCTTGTCTGGGCAACTGTATAATTTCCTGAGATTGCCCAGCAAAGAAAAAAATTGAGGGAATGGGCTAGCCCATCCAAAGTGTGAGGGGCAGAGGCTGTCAAGGAAAGGGAGGAGGAAGAAGAACCATGCCTCTCCACCTGGCAAGAGGAACCCTCAACGTAGCAGTGAGTATGCTAAGACTGATTCTAGGTGTGAGGACACCTGCCTATGGTATTGAGGTACTTTACTGAGGAACTTTGGCTTCATCTCCGTGGTGGCAGGATGAAAAACAGCTGATTACGATAGGATCACTATTGATATTGTGAGCCCATCCTGGGATACTGGCAGTATGCATAAACTTTTAAGGTAAGTTAATCTAAGAAAAGTAATCCTCTACATACCTGGAAAGAGCCATGTGGAAACAAGACTCACAGGTCGTATGTTTAGTTCACATACGGCAGTCATTCAAGGTAGGATCGAAGAATTTTACCCATAGGCTTATTAATCACCTTAGATATACCATTGATCAGATGCTTCCTTCGACAAAATTTTATTCAGTTGTACAATAACTGTATAAAAGGAGGTGAAGGGGAAGTCGTGCCACCATAGATTTGTACCTAGGCTGCCGAAACATGGTATTTACATCATCACGACAGGTAATCTGTTCTACATCTTAAATCTAAAATTTTTAATAAGAAATTGTATCTTGATTAAATTGGAGTGATAAGCTATTGATAAATGAGAATTTTATGCTACTGTGACGGGCTGAGAGAAGGTTGTGACTCAAAAGCAGGAAGCAATCAACTGAGTAACTTTATTAAAGAACACTCTCCTTTGTATACAAAACCTCAAGGCATCAGGAAATTTCATGTTCGAGAAACAGACAATGTTACAGAGGAAAAACGCAGATATGTTTATTCTGGTTCTTTTTAGTGCGAGGGAAGAGCGCAGATACAAGCATAATATATACAAAATAATTTATGTACGATCGTGTGACACATGGTTGGTACATGGCTCCCCCCCTAAAAATGACATACTGTACATGTTAAATAGGGCGCCCTGATCTAGAGAGGCAAACTGTAGGCGGGTCATCTGGCAGAAGATAAGCAGGTTTTAGACGATCAATGGAGACCCAGTCTTCTTTGCCACAAATGTTTAGTAGGAATGCTTTTGGACTGCGTCGGATCACAAGGAAAGGGCCTGTGTAAGGGGGCGTTAGCGGTGGCTTGCTAGCGTCGTTGCGCAGGAAGACATGCGTTGCAGAGTGCAAGTCTGTTGGTATGTGATGCTTATCTGGGGCCTTGTAAGTCTGGCGGCATGGAGTAAATTTTCCCATGACGTGACGTATGCGCTGGAGATCGTCGGAGGAGGTTGTAGAAGGAAAAAATTTGGCAGAGACGACCAACGGGTCACCATACACCATTTCAGCTGCCGAGACGTCGAGGGCGTCTTTAGGAGTGGTCCTTATTCCCAGGAGGACCCAGGGAAGCTGAGTAAACCAGTTGCAATCCTTGAAGCGGGACATCAAAGTTGCTTTGAGGGTGCGATGAAAACGTTCAACCATTCCATTGGCAGCGGGGTTGTAGGCCGTTGTCTGGTGTAGGGTGATGCCCAGGAGATTCGCTAATGATGTCCACAATTGAGAGGTGAAACTGATTCCCCTGTCAGAAGTAATATGCTCAGGGATACCAAATCTTGCAATCCATCCTGAGAGTAAGGCAGATGTACATGAGGCGGACGTTGCAGTTTCCATGGGAATGGCTTCAGGCCAACGAGTGGAGCGGTCGATGACGGTAAACAGGTAACGATGTCCTTGTGATGTGGGTAGGGGCCTACAACATCGACGTGAATGTGTGCGAAACGACGCTGAGGTTGAGGAAAGGTGCCCACTCCTGAATCTGTGTGTCGATGTACTTTGGAAGTTTGGCAAGAAGTACAGGCGCGGACCCAATCCTTAGCATCCTTAGAAATGCCGTGCCAAATGAACTTTGCCTTCAGCAGCTGTGCAGTAGAACGACACGAGGGATGTGAAAGGCCGTGAATGAAATCAAACACCTGTCGGCGCATGGGAGCAGGAATCCAAGGTCGCGGTCTACCAGTACTGACGTCACAGAGGAGGGTGGTGTTGGAGTCTTCGAGGGGGAAGTCTTCCCAATGGAGGGACGTGCAGGATGTCCTACATGCTTGATACTCTGGATCCTGTCATTGGGCTTCAGCCAGGGCGTTGTAATCCAATCCCAGTTGAACGGCAGCCAACGTGTTTCTTGACAGGGTATCGGCAACGGGATTCATTTTCCCAGGGACGTATTGAAGGGTGCAATTGTAATCAGCCACGGCGGAGAGATGTCGGCGTTGACGGGCGGACCAGGCATCAGACTGTCGAGTAAAGGCGTGCACCAGAGGCATATGGTCTGTGTGAATGACGAAGGGCGTACCTTCTAAGAAATGGCGAAAGTGATGGACAGCTAAGTGCACCGCCAGCAATTCTCGATCGAAGGTAGAATAACCCGATTCTGCCTTGGATAGTTTTCTGCTGAAGAAGGCCAATGGGCAGGGCGAGCCGTTGACCACCTGCTCGGGTACTGCACCAATAGCAACGTCGCTGGCATCGGTGGAGAGAAGGAGAGGGGCGTGTGGGATAGGAAAAGTGAGAGCCGCAGCAGTTGAAAGGGCCTTCTTTGCATTGCAGAAGGCTGCTTCTTGAAGGGGACCCCTTTGGCTTGCCCTTGAGGGAGGCGTAGAGGGGAGCAAGAGTGGCGGCAATGGCTGGCAGAAAACGGTGATAATAGTTGATCATGCCAAAGAATTCCTGCAGAGCTTTGACGGTTGAGGGCGCGGGGAAGTTCTGAACGGCTGCTACCTTCTCTGGGAGGGGATGGACTCCTTCAGGAGTGATGCGGTGCCCTAAGAACGACAATTCGTTGGCGCCAAAGGTACACTTGTCGTACCGGACTACAATGCTGTTTTGTTGCAGGCGGTCGAGCACGATGCGCAGGTGACGGAGGTGTTCCTCTTTTGAGAAGGAGAACACAAGTATGTCGTCCACATAACATACACAGAAATGAAGGTCCCCTAAGATGCCATCCATGAGACGTTGAAACGTGGCCCCAGCATTACGAAGGCCAAAACAGGAGTTATTGAAGGTGTATGTACCAAATGGAGTGGTGATGGCGGTCTTGGGGATGTCTTCTGGGTTCATAGGCACCTGATAATACCCCTTCAGGAGGTCGAGCGTAAAGAAAACCTTTGCTTTGTGCAGGTAGGAGGTCACGTCGGCGATGTTTGGGAGGGGGTTATGATCCGGTTCTGTTTGCATGTTCAAGCGCCTGTAATCCCCGCACGGACGGAGGGAGCAGTTTTTCTTCAGAACGATGTGTAAGGGTGACGACCATGGGCTGGAGGCCTTTTGGCAAAGGCCCATTTCCTCCATTTCGGCGAATGTCTGTTTGACGGCTACCAATCGTTCCGGTGCAAGACGTCTGAATTTTGCGAAGACTGGGGGTCCCGTCTTCTTGATATGGTGATAAATACAGTGCTTGGCAGGAACCGTGGTCGTTTGGCAAAGTTCTGGATAGAAAACTTCCGGGTACGACGTGAGGAGCTGGGCGTAGGCATCCGTGGGTGCGCTTTTATGGAGAGCGAGGTTAGAGGGGCCGGGTTGAAGAGGTGTCGACAAGTACTAGTCTGCGTTGACCAATCGTCGGTGGGCGACATCGACCAGACGGTGGAAATGAGAGAGGAAATCCGCACCGAGGATTGGCAATGTGACGTCAGCAACGAGAAACTTCCAATTGAATTTACCGTTTCCGAACGATAATGTGAGGTTCTCGTAACTGTAGGTGGGTATCGCAGATCCGTTGGCAGTTACCAAGCGGACGTCGGCAGATGTAGACAGACTACGTCGTGCCTTGAAGAGTTTCCTTGGCAAAAGAGAACGACAAGCACCCGTGTCTACCAAAAATCGCACGCCCGTTCCTGCATCATGTAAAAAGAAAAGATTAGAAACACGGGAGGCCACCCCCACGAGCAATGGCCTACTTACACGTTTTTTGGCCACTGACAATCCTCGGCCCATTTCTTCGCGTTTTCCCCGAATCTGAAGTGGTAGTAGCAAAACTGCGGTGGATGGGAGGTAATAAGTGGCTGTAGAAGTCGTTTGTTGGGGCGCAAGCGATTGGTGGGTGGTGGGTGGCTTTGCCGCTGCTTCGGCACGTCACGGGGTAGGCGTGTATGTCCTACGGCATTCATGTCAGCTTCGGTTGACGTTGAATAGGCATCCTCTTCGTCAGGGGTGGAGGAGTTGATGGAGGTCTTGAAATGGCTGTCCATAAGGGCGTCGGCTTTGGTCATCAAGTCCTTTTTGTGTAAACTATCGACATCGGGTATGGCAGCGCGTATAGGTCTGGGTAAACGGCGTATCCAAAGGTTACGAAGTAGGTTCACCTCCCGAGGAGAGCCGTCTGCGGCAGATTGAAGGCGAGCGATACTGGTCATTTCCCTGAAGGCAAGCGAAGCCCTTTGGTCCCCCAACGGTTGTTGCGAGAGCTGAAAAAGCTTTGCTATACGGGCGTCTGGCGACGGTGAGTACTGCTGCAGAAGGTATGTTTTGAGGGCGTCATACGCTATTGGGGTGCCTCCTTGTTCACAAAGCCAGTCGGATATTTCTGGGAAGGTGTCCTAGGGTATCGCCGCGAGAACATAATCTGCTTTGGTGGTTGAGCCAGTCACGCCCTTGATGCGAAACTGGACTTCTGCGCGCTGAAACCAAGCAAACGACTCTCCGCTGGCAAACGATGAAAGTTTCAATGGTGCAGCCGTAGCGCCAACTTCTGTAGAGTCCGCCATAGTACCAACGATGGAGGGGCAAGGGGGGTAGGGGTGGAAAGCGGTGGGAGCGAGTCGACTTCCGGGGTCACCAATGTAACGGGCCGAGAGAAGGTTGTGACTCAAAGGCAGGAAGCAATTAACTGAGTAACTTTATTAAAGAACACTCTCCTTTATATACAAAACCTCAAGGCAACAGGAAATTTCATGTTCGAGAAACAGACAATGTTACAGAGGAAAAACGCAGACATGTTTATTCTGGTTCTTTTTAGTACATATACCAACCGTGTGTCACATGATCGTACACTACAGTCCCATGGACATAGGTTATTTGTTTTCGTAAATTTTGCATAAACTCCTGGCTATAATTGAAAGCTACCATAGACAGGATAAAACAGTAACTTCTGAGATACTACTACAATAGAGTTATTGGGTCCTTTTATTGGCAAGATAGTACTATATTAAATCCCTTTTTGGTTACAGCTCATTTTTCCTTTGCCTGCTCAGACACCGAATAATCTGCCTTATTATTTACATATTCTCCTCTTTCCTCATAGACCTGACATCACTAAAATAATTGAAGAATTCTTCATTCGAGGGGTTAAATACTGTACTATAATTGTTACGTGGTTACTTTACTCTTGTTAAGAGTAAAAGAGACTCCTTATGTATGGTGAGCAGCTCTTCTTGGGGAAAGACATTCGAATATCAAATAATTGTTATCTGTCTTAGATAGAGCCATAGCCTCTGTACCAGGGTCTTCCACTGTTTTGGGTTAGAGTGATCTTGCTTGAAGAAATACTAAGACATGATATTCTATGTTTCCTTATTTCCTTTCCTCGCTGGGCTATTTTCTCTGTTGGGGCCCTTGAGCTTATAGCATCCTGCTTGTCCCACTAGGGATGTAGCTTAGTTATTAATGATAATTGGAATATTAGCGTAGAGGTTAATAGACCTAAGTTTCAGCACCGTCCTAGAATTTGGACATATTCCATTTCTATGTACTGCCTAAAAAGGTAAGAATAAAACTACTAATTACGTACATTAGTTTGGAAATCTACTACATAAAGGAACATCGTACATGCACTATTTTGGGGAGCAGAATTATATGAAATGAATTAATATTGACTGACTGTGCATCACTCACAATTTTTAAATACTCGTAGCTAAACTAGCAACCAGTCGGTGAAAGGTGGAGAGGCTGGAATGGCAAACGTCGAAAATTTGACAGCTCCGATTCTTACATATATTACCATCTTTTCCCTACCCCTTCCGGAGGGAAAAATAGTGTATGTAAAATCCCATAAAAAAAAGGCAAACGTACTGTTTTAGGAAGTAAGATGGCCGATGCTCCAGCCACCCATTGAGATACTACCAGTAGAGAGTTATTGTGTCCCTTGACTGGTCAGAACGTGCTACATTAGATCCCTCTCTCTGGTTACGGGTCGTTTCATCTTTGCTGATACACACAGAATAGTTTGGCCTATTCTTTATGCTTTCTTTTCCTTCCTCAAACAATTCTTCTTTTCTCAATAAGTTAGCTACTGCACTGTAATTGTTCAATGGCTACTTTCTTCTTGGTAAGGATAGAAGAGATTTTAAATATGGTCAGCAGCTCTTCTAGGAGAAGGACACTACAAAATAATCGAACCATTGTTCTCCAAACTTACGTAGTGCCATAGCCTCTGTGCCATGGTCTTCCACTGTCTTGGGTTAGAGATCTCTTGCTTGATGGTACACTTGGGCACACTATTCAATCTTGTTTCTATTCCTCTTTTTATTTTGATATTTTTATCCTCTTGTTATTTTCAAGTTTTTAAAGTTTGTATGTGAAAGATTTATTTCAATGTTATTATTGTTCTTATACTTCTCTGGTAGTTTTCCTTATTGCCTTTCCTCACAGGGCTATTCTCCCTATTAAAGCCCTTGGACTCATAGCATCTAGCATTTCCAGCTTGAGTTGTAGCTTAACAAGTAATAATAATAATAATAATAATAATAATAATAATAATAATAATAATAATAATAATAATAATAATAATAATAGGCTGAGGGAGAAATCAAACGAATGGCGATTATAGGAGAACTGGTTTTGGGTGACGATTCAATATGTGAGTTCATCAATGATGGAATCATAGGGGTCGTAACTAGAACTCGCATTTTGAAGCAGGCTTGGTCACAGTGACCACTTGAACATAAAAATGTGCTTGATGATATTGTTAGGAATTTTACAGCAGTTGGGGATGAACCACCATGGTGGCTTGATTGATTTCATTTTAGTAAGGAAACTAAGCCACAAATGCCTATCAGCTTGGGGCCCTATAGGATCCCCATTCATATTAAAGTGGAAGCAGAAAGTGAAATCAATAATTTCAGGGAGCAATGGATAATAAAAAAAAAATAAATAAATAAATCCATATAAGAAACTAGAGGTACTCAGTAGAGCACAGACCTCTGCCAGGGCAGCTTATTTCTTGATATTTATGACTGATTTTGGACGTTTTGCTCGTCCATGACCTTGACATTTGACCTTCCAAAACATAACAATTTCCAACTTTTTACTTAACAGTTTAAAATTCCTGCAAGCTTCATTGCTTTACTATTACAATTGTGGCCGTATGGTTTATGACTAGAATTTTACCTTTACCTTGACCTTAATCTTGGACTCGAGCTTGACCTTTGATCTTAAAATTTATTAATTGGCGCGGAATTTTATACACTCAAATATGAACCAAGTTTGAAGTCTCTGTGACAACGATGTCAAAACTTATGTCTGATTACATGAATTGGAAATTTTTCTTGACCGTGACCTTGATCATTGACCTTGAACTTCCAGAAATTAATCTCTTCAAGCTTTCTTCAGAACAGTTAATCCCAGAAAATTTCATTACTCTACGAGTCAAATTGTGGCCAGGACGCTGGTCAGAATCATACAAATACACACAAACAAACATGGAATCACACAAACGCACAAACTCAGAGACTCCTTTAAGAGATGAAGAGCACTCAATTAATGAAGAATGGCAGGCATAACAACTTTTATTTGTGTTCGATCTACCGGAATCCAAACATGGATGATTCTATCTTCGATTGTCTTCTCACCTTTATGGCTAAGATACAAGAAGATGATAGAAAGGCTTCTTTTGTCTTTGTTGGTGATTTTAATGCTCACCATAGGGAGTGGTTAAATTCTGTCTCTCCTACCGATCGCTATGGCTTAAGAGCTTTAGACTTTGCCTCTGAATCAGGCTGTGAGCAAATCATAAATGAAGCTACTCACAGGTCTGGTAATTGCTTGGACCTCGTATACACTGACTCCCCTGGCGTTATAACTAGTAAGGTTGGTTCTCCAGTCGGGACATCTGATCATGCCTTGATTTCATTATTAGTGAAGACTGAGCACCCTGTCCCTGATATATCATATTCTTGTAAAATTTATATGAAATCCTAAGCAGACTGGAATGGGATTTTACATGATCTTTTGTGCTTAAATTGGTCTCAATTATATAATAGTGTAGATCCTGTTGTCCCTTTGAATGAGAATCTAGTCAACATAATTGATAGGCGTATCCCTTCTCGTGTGTTAAGGTACCGAGTGAAGGACAAACCGTGGTTCAATGATGATTGTAGACGTGCTTTTTTGGAGAAGCAGGAGGCCTATCAACTTTGGAAGGGTAACAGATCAGATTTGACCTGGAACAACTATACTCAGCTTTGAGCTTTTGCTCAGAGAGTTTATGCCTCAACTGAAAAGGAGTACAATTTAACCATAAAAGAAACACTTTCTGGTACAACTTAGGAACATAAATGGTGGTCTACCCTTAAATCTGCACTCTTTGGTGTAGATGCAACAGTTCCTCCTTTACTTAAAGCAGATGGCTCAGTCACTCACTGTCCAAAGGAAAAGGTAACCCTTTTGGCTGATGTTTTTGACAGTAAACAGAGTAATGAAAAACTTTAACTTCCTCATTTCTGTTTTCCTGAGGCTAAACTAACTAGTTTAGCTTTTCGATCTCGTGAGATTAAAGCTCTGTTGGTGGACCTTGATGCTTATGGAGGTGTAGACCCAAATGGTATTTTTCCTTTGTTTTTTATAAAGACAGCAGATTTCTTATTAACAAAATCTCTCTCTCAAAAAAAAAGAGATGGATCTGTTATAACAACCGAAGATGAAGAAAGGCAATGTTTGGTGGAGTACTTTACTGAGGTCTTGAATAGGAGATATGAAGGGAATAATTTGATTGATATACCTGAAGCTTATGAAGACCTTGATGTGTTCATGAATGAATTAAGTGTGTTTGAAGTCGAAGCTCTCATTAAAAAACTCAAGAGATAGAAAGCTCCTTGATGCGATTAAATAACTGCTGTGATGATATTGTCCGAAAATGAATTTTCTCCTAGAATACTTATAAGATTATTTTGTAGAATGTGGGGTGAAAAGGCAAAACAGGATGAATGAGAGGTAGGGGTGTTGGTGAAAATGACAAAAAGAAGTAAATAAATAAATAAATAAAACCTTAGTGGTTGGAACAATTACAGAAGCATCAAACTTACATCAATTGTCATGCAAATATAGAGTATGCTTATTCTAAAGAGACTAGAGAGAAAGATTGTTTAAAAACGTAAAGATGAATAAGCAGGATTTAGAAAAGGTAAAATTTGTACTGACCAAATTTTAATTTCAAGACATGTTTTATAGTAAAGTGTAGAATATAGAAATCCACTTTTGATGTCATTTTGTAGACTGAAAAGCCTATGATAGTATGCTCCGGCCAATTTTGTGGAGAGTCCTGCTTTATTTGTGAAGTTTCTTTCAAATATGTAAATTTTATTAAGTCTGTTCATGAGTAGAGTAAATTGAAAGTTAATGTTAGTGGAGTCCTGCCAAGGGAATTCCCAGTGAACAGTGAGTTAATCCAATGGAATGTGTTGTCACCTACGTTTGTTATCCTCCTCATGGATTTTGTAATAATTAGAACATTTTGGGATGGTGAAAGAGGATTTTACTGGATTGGTAACAGGATATCAGTGGACCTACAGCATACTGATGACGCTGCCCTTGTTAGCAGAACACCACAAGACTTGCAAAGCTTGCTTACCAGAATGCATGAAATATCACGTAAAGTTGCACTCAAGATAAAAAAAAGAAAAACAGAGATGAAGAGAACGGAAGATGAAATATCATTGGAAAGAGAAAGGAATAATGGGATGGAATAATTTAAATATTTAGGAACTATGAACTCTACTACAGGATCTTTGGAATTGGAGTTTAATGAAAAATTTAAAAAAATGACAATCAAACAATGGCTAGGTAAAGAAAAATCTATAGATCTAATCGCCTGAAATTACATATAAAAATCAAGCTATATATCAGATTAGTAAGATCTTTGTTACTGTATGGACATGAATCGTGGTATAACAAAGAAATATCAAACAAATTTTGTAGAATTGAAAATAAGGCCCTCAGAAGTATTTTTGGAGTTAAATGGTAGAAGAGGATTAGAAATAAAACGATAACAGATATTACACGAGTGCCTTATGTGTATGAGATCATGGTAATAGGTATATGTAGATGGTTTGGGCATGCTCTCCCCAGGAGATTTTAGTTCACCAAAATTTCTACTGGGCTCCACAAGGCACTAAAAGTGTTGGAAGACCCAGGCCTACATTACTAAGAACTATGAAGCGTGAAGTACAAGATGATGAATGGAGAAGTATGGGGACAGCTAGCGAAATCTAATCGAGGCACTTTGCGTCAATAGGCGTAGGGGGAGATGATTATGATGATGATGAAGAATTTGTTCTACATCTAGCAGTAACCACTTGTCTTGTGCGAAGTTGTTTCCTTTCAATATGCAGTCTATTGATTGTACTTTTAATTAGACGAATCTTCTCTTCTTATGTACTGAGGTCCACCCCAGTAGCTTTTCCTCCTGATAAACTTTTCTTTATTCTGGTTCTCAGCTCTACCATAACATCATATTTCTCACATAATTCTAATGCTGCATTGAGCAACTAATTACAGACTGTTTCTCTATTTCACTGCAATAAATTTACACTGACTTTAAGTCTCTGGCAGCCTTTTGGAGGTATTTTTATGGTCTTGAAGTCTCTTTTGAATGCGATCTAATTTTTTGTTTCATAAAATAAGATTCCAAATGAAATATGAAGCAAGCTGACTGGCTTTTCTTCTTGTACCAACATTTTCTTTCAGATCAGTAGACATTTCTTCCTGTAGAATAAGCAAGTCATATAATTGGTGCCAAATTGGATTAACTGTTTCTTCTCTTGCACGCCATTGGGTTTCAGATCCAGATTTTATTGAGATTGTCATTAGCTTCTCATTGCATTGTTGGGCGAGAGGAAAAATTGTAATTCATCTGGCTTCGAGAATACAAGTTTCATAAAGTTAGTGGCTGATAAACTTGACAAAATACAGTTTTACTCTTCTTTTCAATGATCATCTGCTACACACCAGATTTGTGCCCTACCATGACTGCAGTGTTGTCGTAACATTTTGACCAACAGTACCTAGTGGCATATTGTCCTTTTTCTAGCCTATTACATATTACTTCAACTATGTTTGCTGCATCTTTTTTGTTTGACTTCAGTGAAACTAGGAAATGCGACTTCTAGTTGCTGCATTTGTCTCAAATTTTATATCAACATATCTAAA
>NC_090725.1:179947401-179957401 GCF_036898095.1 Palaemon carinicauda
TTGTACAAATCCATACTTGCTGCCGATCGTTTTGAGATAGGAAATATCCTCACTATATCGATACAAATCTACACGATATGCTACTTAACAATAATCGTTAAGCCACGTACACACACGTGCAAAAGAACGTAATGTAAGGTGTTCTTGTAAAAAAAGAAAAAAAAATTGTCCTTGGATCATGGCCAATCATTGCACCAAATTTCATGAGATTCGGTTAAATAGTTTTAGAGTTACGCAAATCACAAACACACATACATACAAACAAATAAATATACAAACAAGGGTAATGGTATTACTATATCATGTTGTATATCACAAGATAGGCAATTGAATTACGCACCTTCTGGCACTAGTTTCACGAAAATCGGATAAAAAATGACCACGATGTAACAAAAGGACGTTTTACCTTATCGTGACTTTCACCTTGACCTTTGAACCCAATCACTCCCAAATCTACGTGAATTGTCCTTGGATCATGGCCAGTCTTCCCACCGAATATTATAAGATTAGGTTAGATAGTTTTTGAGTTTCGTGATTCGTTTTTTTACCATTTCGTGACCTCGGCCTTGACTTTTGACCCAATCACCCCCAAAATATCATCAAATTATCCTTCGATCATGGCAATCATCCCACATAATTTCATGAGATCCGGTCACATATTTTTCGATTTATGCAAATCACAAGTACAACCACGAACACAGACATACAAACGTACGCCTATCAAAACATAACCTTCGTCGCAAAGAAGTTGGCGAAGCTAATAAAAAACAGAGAACTTTCGTTGTATTGATATTAAATGCTAGCATTTTATATAAAGTTCATATTTAATTGTTACAAAAAATTAACATTTTTAAGTTTATTTAAGCATTACAAATTTACGAATGCTTATTTGAAATAATCTCCAATTGCGTCACTGCAAGATTTTATGTCATTCCGAGATCGGTAGGGAGTCTTAATTTCTGTGACAGATATGAATATATTTTCACAAAAATATGCTGTTAAAAATTTGATAACAAATTCCTTGCCTTTCACTGAGTGAAAAGTTTTCACATTTTATAGAGAGCCAAAAATGAGGTCTTGATAAGGATGACTGGAGTTTAGATTTTTAAGACTATAATCGATCGACGAGGCTTTCTTTTTCATTCACGCTTGAAATTTTAATGTTACTTTTAATGTCTGCTAGAAACGGATCTATCATCCATATATTGCCATGTCTGGGGTATCCTTCCTTTGTGTTCAGGGCCTTTTCTAGTCACAGGCGACACAGGCGGTCGCCTGGGGCGCCATTTGCTAGGGGGGAGAGGGGGGGGGGGGGGGCGGAGAGGGGAGGTGGAGAGGGGGGGGGGGGCGCCGCCAAATTGCTATCCAAAATTAATATATAAATAAATGAGAGATGTATTATTTTTACGTGTGTGCATAAGGCTAGCTTATAGTTTTTATAAGACACAAAGTTCACTTTTTGGAGATATTTCTGAGTTGAAAATTCGAATGAAATCCTGGAGTTATATACCTTATAAACCAATGATCTTTAGTAATGGATAGGACATCCATCACTTTTTCGCGGTCAAAACCGGAGGCGCTATTTTGCGTTGATTCCTGTCATAAATGAGGTCAAAATAATCCATAATTATGACGTCATTTCCAATTTTGGCACCCCTGACTCATTATAAACATCGACACCGAATAAATAGGGATAAAGCTGAATACACTCACATCTGGGGATCATTCTGATTTAAATTATGATGAACTGATTGTAGAGATGCAGTCATTTCCAAAACAATGCCCAACACAAAATATGACAACATTAGACCTTCTTGTTTTTCTGGAGGAGAAAGGCCTGAAAGAGATCTATCCAAACATGTGAGTGGCATTAAGAATTGCTGTCACTACACCTGTAACTGTGGCATCTGCAGAGAGAAGCTTCTCTAAACTTAAGCTCATTGAAACATATTTAAGGTCTACTATGTCACAGGAGTGCCTAAATGGGCTAGCATTAATTAGTATTAATAGAGAAATATCCAAACAGATTTCGTATGATGACACTATAGATGATTTTGCTGCAAGAAAGTCAAGAAGAGTCAGGTTTCAAATATGAAAAATCAGTGAAGAAAACTTGCATATAATAGTTTAAGCACAGCCCTCAACATATATGCATTGAGTTCTATGTTTTTAGATTGGCCAGATTACCTTTTTTCAATTTATCTTAGGTGGAATTTGCAATAAAAATGTATAATGGTGTTATTCTATTAAAATTTACAAAAATAGTTTGTATGCTTTTGAGTCTATACTTTTCCTAGTTGTGTATACATACACGTAAAGATGATTTATTAATAAAGTATGTTTTTTTTGTTGTGGAACTTGAGATGCTAGTTGTGTTCGAAATTGTTTGTTACTATTTCCAGCCTGGAGGGAAGGGGGGGGGGGGGGGCGCCATAACGAGTTCTTGCCTGAGGCGCCTGATGAACTAGAAACGGCCCTGTTTGTGTTACAACAACCAAAAAATTACGTCGATGACTGTAAATGCTGTTGAATGATGTGCTATCAGACAAGAAGCCTTTAATGATAATGTCTTCAGCAACCATTCTTTTAAAGAACCTACTCTGTGTTGTATATTTTAATGCATTCTTTGAAAATATTATGCAGTTTCATAAGCTAAGTCTGAGTGTTTTGATTGCAAAGGACTTTCTGAACACACAATACCAGGATCTTGAATAAATAGAAATTTCAATACTTTTTTCAACTCCAGTTCGAATGTTTTTCTAAAGGTGCTCCACGAGGACTGTGGATGCTTTGATTATTTGATTAGGTCACGGTCAAGTGAAGTATAAATATTATCAATAGTTATTCTATCTTTGGATTCACTAGAGAAATACAAAATGTTCGCTTGATTTTCCTTACTAATTATGAGTCTATTATATTCCTTTTTATCTGAAAGACAAAACATAAAGTAGGAATTGGTAATTTGAGCAACAGTTACGCATCGTGTTTGATAAGTTTCACATATAACTGTTGCCTGACTCCTACTGAAACAGGGAAGGTAGGTAACTGTGTTCGATACGGTTATGAAACAGATAGAACATGTTCCGTTTTATATAGGCCTACACTACATCAGGAAAAATTAATTTATAATATTTAAGCTATTGTAATTAATATTTCTGTTAGTTAATTAATTTTGTTCTTTTCTGGTAAATGCTGGATTTAAATTTTTACTGTTAAATCTGCCTAAAATGCTAACTTTGCAACACTAGGTTCTCTGTTTTCTGTGCAATTTATATCAGGGTTTCCTGAAGAGGATTAGAAAAAAGAAAATGGAAATAATATCCCAATTTTTCTGCGGATCACCAAAATTTTCTTCACGGACCACCGGTTTGCGACCTCTGTCCTAGATCATATAACTGATTGTTTTATTCATTAAAGAACACTTGGAATATATATATATATATATATATATATATATATATATATATATATATATATATATATATATATATATATATATATATATAGGAGCTGTGTTTTTATTGCGATACGAGAATAAAGTTTTGATCAACTTTCACCATTAAGTCCCTTTATCTTTTAAACCAATTATTTTTGACGAAGATTATCAGGTTTCCTGAAGATATTCTTCCTAATTGATATTCATATATATGGATGACATTTATGATTACAAGAGACGATGCAGCTTATTGTATATTCCTTGATTACAAACCTGAGAGAGAGAGAGAGAGAGAGAGAGAGAGAGAGAGAGAGAGAGAGAGAGAGAGAGAGAGAGAGAGAGAGAGAGAGAGAGAGGAGGGGTTTATCCAATAACTGATATTTATCATTATTAAATGGTGAAGATAAATTTTCACTATTTTGATATTCGATATAAAAACGTGTTTTATGGCAAATTTCTGAAGATTTAATTGGCGTAAACATAGAAATTATCAGCTTTTATTACCTTAACCTCACAATATTAAAAGTCAATGAGAGTTTATGAAAGACTGCAAGCCTTCCCTTCAATGACTATACAGTACCACCTCATTTTTCTTGACAGATATAGAAGACTTTTTCTTTCAAAACAATTATATTTTCATGATTTCCTAAGGAAAAGATATGTATTCCTCTCTCTCAAACTTAAATTTTCTGTCATTTTCTAAATTTTGGCACCTCATGTCAGCGAGTAATTCATGACCACTCTACTGTATATTCTTGATTGACAACATCTTTAATTTCTCTTCATCTTTGTGACGTAATTTATTTAAATGAAGGTGGCATCTGACACTTGTATATTGGCCCTCGTCGTATCGTCGGTAAACAACACGGTCAGACTCATCGGCGATCGCTGATGAACGCAATGAAGTTACATCCCTGACACGTTACAGTTGCTTCCTCAACATTTCGACTCCTTGATATGCATACATTCGTATCACTGTTATGCTACACCGCTTTGCTCTCGTGTGTGTACCCCGTTTTAGAATTAATAGCTATCAATTAGATCACTTGGAGGGTCGGAAAATTGGGTAAAACTCGCTGGTAAGGAAGACAGTGGTCTCACCAGGTCAATTCTAAAAACACAGTTAGAGCTGAGGTTTCGCCCTCTTCTATAGCCTTTTTTTTGAATAAAAAAACAATGATTGTACCCCAGTATAGAGTAAAAATCCATTTCTAATTGAGCACGACATTGTGTGGATTTTGATTTATATATATATATATATATATATATATATATATATATATATATATATATATATATATATATATATATGTATATATATACATATATATATATATATATATATATATATATATATATATATATGTGTGTGTGTGTGTGTGTGTGTGTGTGTGTGTGTGTGTGTGTGTTTGTATCAAAATACAAAGTGGCCGCTAATCACGAATAAGACAACACATAATGGCACATATGGAAGTATTTAACAGTTATGAGAAGCGTATTTGATAACATTATATGATAAAAAAAAAAAGATCCACACAAATAAAAAGAGGAAAGATACCAGTGAACGTTGTTGATAAACATCAAATGATGTACATATGATGGTAGAAAGTACTACAGTATATGATTATATTTTACACCAATTCACATATCATATTATTATATTCAAGACCTCTCTACTATATCTACAAAGTAATGTTGAGCTTAAGGTTGTTCCTTCATATCTACAGATGGGAAAATCACCTTTGCAGTTGTCACTGATTAACTGTTGGAAAATAGAGGACAGTTCAAGATCCATACCGGCATCTGCTTATGATCATCTTTTCTCCATCTATATCCTTGAGGAGATGGCAAATGCACCTGTGTTTGTTGATTTGGTTAACATGTTCAAGCTTGAAGTACTACCCTTCTTGAGTGATGAAATAGTTCACTCAAAAATAACAGAAAGGTTACTTTCCTTATTGAAATAATTGCTAATTACGTTGGTAAAATGAAGAAAATTTTCTATTTTTATCATAGTCAGCATCGTATATCAATTACAGTCTTTTTTTTTTTTTTTTTTTTTTTTTTTTTTTTTGAGAAGAAATCAATTGGTACCTCAAAATTTTCTGCGGTTGGCCTTGCTTTGTCATACAAGACAGCGGTGAACTTAATCAAGCCAGCTAAAGGGGAGGAACTCTCGGTGGAGCAGTCGAAAAGGATGGTATCTTTCACCTCTGCATATGAAGCCCGAAATAGATCTGAAGAAAAGGCTCACGTAATAAGGTGTCTTGGGTGAACATCGCTATATGAAACTATTTATTTATTTTTTTTTTTTAATAATTGCATGGTTTTTAATATGGTAAGACAGTGTTGTACCGAACTTGTTTCGTATACGTTCGTACACAGTAATTTTTTGCTTTTATATCTTATAGCCTTGATCTTTCCTGCACTGTTGATAAACCAACCAGTGTAAGCTCATGCTTTATGTCCTGTAATATAAACTTCATGTCAGTTTAATCAAGTTTAGTAGCATTATCCTCGTCTCTCAGTTACATCCTGAGGGCTCTCTTGAACATTGGTAAACACCAAAGGTATATCCAGCTCCCCGCGCCTTTCTCTTCACTGCTGTACTACTGTTACAATGCGGCCTACTGAACTTGACTCTTTGACACAGGCCACCTCAATGAAATTGCAATCCTTCGCAAGCAGAGAAGCACTCACCTGGTTCCAGAGTGGCAAAGTCCAGTTTTGCATCAAGGGTAAGACATGCGCAAGCTCCAATGCAGACTATGTTCTTGCGGCTCTTCCCCATGATGCTTTCCCAGAAATATCAGAGTGGGTTTACGAACGGACACCACAATAGTGTATGACTGCCCTCAAAACAGACCTCCTGGAGCAGTGCTGGCCATTGCCAGCTGCCTGTATAGCCAACCTTTTTCAGGTCTTTCAGCAACCCTTATGGTACCAAAAGGCTTCGCTCGCTCTCAGGGAAATGACCAGTATCACTCACCTGCATCTTGCCGCTGAACCTACTTAGTGCCCTTTGGGAATGAAGCTTAATTGTGCGAGCTGCAAAACCTGATACTCGATATTTTGCCCATGAAGGACCTGATGACCAAAGTTGATGCCCTTATGCCACTTCACCCCCTTCACGACCTCCGTTAACGCCTGCAGTCCTGATGAAGTGGACAACTATTTAACATCAACCGAAGCTGATGTGAATGTGGTAGGACACAGACACCTACCTCAGGACATGCCAGAGAGGCCAAAAAGCCTCTCACCACCAGCACCTTGCTCATGTCCCAACCAACGACCTCTACAGCCACGTGCTGACGCCCAGTTATTCTACAACTATAAATTTGGGGCTGGTGTGAAAAAATATGTGAACGATTGACAATGTCCAAAAAAACTTGTAAGTAAGCCATTACTGACTGTGGTGGCCTCCCCTGTCACTAATCTTTTCTCTTTACATAATGCAGGTATGTGCATGCGATTTTTAGCAGATACAAGTGCTTGCTGTTCTCTTCTTTTAAGGCCACTCTCTAGGACCCAACGTAGTCTGTCTAAGTTTGCCGATGTCCATCTGTTTGCTGCCTACGAATTTGTGATGCTCCCCCACGATTATGAAAACCTCACAATATATTTTCTATACCGCCTAATATAATATGAAGTTTCTCATTGCTGTTGTCACATTACCAATCTTCGGTGTGAATATCCTCTCGCATTTCCTGGTGGACGTCGCTCACCGACAGTTAGTCAAAGCAACCTCTTACGAGTCGACACCTCTTCAAACTGCCCCTTTTAACCTGCTCTCCCCATCAGCCACCCACGATTGCCTACACCCACCTCCTAACATTGTACCTAAAAGTTTTTCGTCCAGAACTTCGCCATATACCCATGGTTCCCGCCAACCACAGTATTTTTCACCATGTCACAACGAAGGTGGCCTCCAGTTTCAGGCATCGTGTACCAGATCATTTGATGGCTTCTAAATAATGGTTCACCAAAATGGAAGAAATGGACCGGTGCCAAAAGGCATCAAGTCCAAGGTTGTCATCCTTACACATTGAGTTGAAGAAGCCTTTGCATCCATGTGGGGATTACAGGGTCCCTAATAGGAAAACAGAACTGGATCAATAAACCCTCACAAACATCGCCACTGTGACCACCTACTATCCCAAAGTGAAGGTTTTCTCCATGCCCAACCTCCTGAAGGGGTATTATCAGTTGCCCATGAACCCGGAAGACATCACCAAGACTGATATCACCATCCCCTTTGGTATATACGATTTAATTTCTCCTGTTTTGGCCTTATTATTGGGGCATATTTTCCATGCCTAATGGATGGCATATTAGGGGACCTCTTCTTCCATGTATGTTATATGGACAACATTCTTGTGTTCTCTTCCTCCAAAGCGGAACACCTCCGTCACCAGGCCTTGTGCTCAACTGAGTACAACAGAACGGCCTTATAGTCCGATATGACAAGTGTAACTTTAGTGCCAATAAAGTATCATTTTTCGGGCAGCACTTCACTCCTGAATTAGTCCACTCCCTCCCTGTGAAGGTAGCAGGCATTCAGAACTTCCCCACGCCCTCGACCTTCAAAGCACTGAAAGAATTCTTGGGAATGATCAACTATTATCACCAGTTCCTACCAGCCATCGCCACCCCTCTTGTCCCTTTATTTGCCTCCCTCAAAGGCAAACCAAAACACCTAAAGTGTGGTCCACTTTAAAAAGCAGTCTTCTGCTGCTCTCACTTTTCCTGCACCACACACCCCTCTCCTTTCTTCACTGAGGGCAGCAATTTTGCCAATGTTACAGTACTCAAGGAGGTGGTCAACGGCTCATCCCCCCATTGGCGTTTTCCAGAAGAAAACTGTCCAAGGTAGAATCTAGCTACTCTACCTTTGACCGTGAATTGCTGGCAGTGCATCTGGCTGTCCGTCCTAGAAGGTACATCCTTCGTCGTTCTTATGGACCATATGCCTCTAGTTCACACCTTCTCTCGATAGAATGATACCTGGTCTGTCTGTTAACGCAGACATATCTCTGCTGTGGCCAAATGCAATTGCATCCTTCAAAACATCCCTAGAAATATCAATCCTATTGGCGACGCCCTGTCAAGAAACACATTGGCTGCCATTCACCTAAGATTAGATTAAAATGCGATGGTAAAAGCCTAATGAAAAGATCAAGAGTAACAAGCATGTACGACATCCTGCACTTCCCTCTGTTGGGAAGATATCCCCCTCGACTACTCCACAGCCATTCTTGTGTATGATGTCTGTAATGGTAGACCACTACCATAGATACCTGCTTCCCTGTGCTAACAGGTGTTCGATTTCATTCATAGCCATTCACATCCATCTCGTTAATCTACTGCACAGCTACCGAAGACAAAGTTCTTTAGGCACAGCATTACTAAGGCTTTTAAGGATTGGGTTTGCACCTGCACTTAATGCCAAACTTCAAAAGTACTTTGATTCAAAGATTCAAGAGTGGGCTCCTTTCTCATCCTCAGCATCGTTTTGCCAACATTCACAGAAACGTGGTAGGTCCCCTACCCTCATCACAAGCACATCGTTCCCTTTTTCTGTTATTGATCACTCCACTCATTGGCCTGAAGCCATTCACATAAACACTGTAACCTCCGCCTCATGTACATCTGCCTTACTCTCAGGTTGAATAGTGAGATTCGGTATCACTGACCATGTAACTTCTGACAGAGGTACCCTTGCACATCTCAATTATGGATATCATTAGCGAATTACTGGGCATCTAACAACTTCCTAAAACCCTGCTACCAAAGTAATGGTAGAACATTTTCATTTCACACTCAAATCTGCTTTGATATCCTGCTGCAATGACTCCTACTGGTTTACTCAGCTTCCCTGGGTACTCCTGGGACTAATAACCACTGTCACCGCAGCTGAGATGGTTTATGGCAACCTGTTGGACGTCCCTGCTGAATTTTTTTCCGTCTACAACTTCCTCCGATAATCTCCAACACTTATATCCCATTGTGGAAAAATTTACTCCTTGCACCAAGACTCACAAGGCCCAAGAAAAGCGACACATACCAACATATCTGCAATTAAGAATGTATGTTTTTCTGAGCAATGAAACTAGCAAGCCACCACTTATGCCCTCTTACATGGGCCCTTTCCCCATGATCCATTGTACACCGAAGGCTATCTTGATTAACATTTGTGGCAAAGAAGACGGGGTCTCCATTGACTGCCTAAAACCTGCATATCTCCTGCAGATGATCCGCATACAATACTCCTCCCCCGAGTAAGGAACCCTATTTCAAATTAATTTGCTCCAAAAAGTTTAGATGCAATCAGCTCACCTCTCATTTTTAACCAAATGACTCTCTAGCGCACTGGAATACATGTCTATCATGGTCATCCTGGATTGTTCTATTCAGGGTCATTGAAACAAGTGATCTGTGACTATCTGGCACAGAATCTTTTTGACAGTTTTGTATGAAGCTGACTGTAAATCTGAACCCCCCATGTTCGAAGATACTCTTCCTGATGATATATTCAGCTTTTTTTCAGAATATTTCCAACTTTAG
>NC_090725.1:179969901-179972401 GCF_036898095.1 Palaemon carinicauda
CGTGTCCGGGTTTACGGCACAATTTCGCAACACAACTCACCACCACCGTTTCACCATTTATTTAAATAACTACTGCACTAGCACTTGCAACTAGCCTATCAACCGGTGGGCACTAGCCGTTTTCCCAAGAAAATCATTCTTCTTCTCACCCTTCTATTATAACATTGAGTATAAGGTATTCACATCTACACATTCTCTAACACTGCCTATCCTCAAGGCTGAACTTTTAATCCCGCAGCCACTTGCCATTAAGGAACCACCCCAGCCCCAGCAACCAGGAATCATATAAATACATGAATAATACAGCATCCACCTGACGGATTTCACCTGACCTATTTAACCTCTGATTATTTTCAGGTTCACTCAGCAGTGTTATACGTATTGCCACACTCAGCAAAGTTACCACAACATTTTACGTATACATTAAGCATCAACATAAGAACACATTGTTTTCATCAAGTTTATTTCAAACAGTCAAAAGAAGAAATGAGGTCTGTTTAAATACCGACAACAAAGGAAAAAAAAAAATCTATCAACTCAAGGAATGTCACGTAGGCAGGGGCATGTGTGCCTGATGATGTTTGGACACTGTGCCATTAATAATGCTTTGTATCACAACTGCGTTAGACTTAACCATCTTTACTTGGTACGGACCCAAATACACTGGCTCTAGTTTGTGTTTCCTTGGTTGTAATCGTTTCAACTACACACTATCGCCCAGAAATACTTTTACCGGTGTGGTTTTGAACTGACCATCATACTTTGAGCTGTGTTTTTCATTAGCTCTTTTCAAAAACCTTTCAGTGGTGTTCATTACTCTTCTCAATAGATTTAATAAATATGCACGGTATTGCTCAGTTGAATAATTTCACAATAGTTGCAAATTAATGAATATGGTATATGGTACCAAAGGATCCTGTCCATACACTAAAAAAGAAAGGCGTGTCCCTGAGTGAAGCATTATACACAATGTTCAAAGCTAGCTCAGCTGTAGGAAGCATGGTGTAAAATTGGCACTACTTCCCTAATATGCGATTCCACTAAGCCATTTTCTGAAGGCCTATATGCAGTCACTGAAAAGTGTTGTATTTTCATCAAGTCCGTGACTGATTTCACCACCTTATTTATAAACTTGAGACCATTATCACTTATCAAAATTTTCGGGCAACCAAACCTAGTAATGAAAGAGTACAGCGCCTGGGCTAATGAATTTTTCGATTTATCCAACACTGCGTAAGTATGAGTGACCTGAGTAAATGCATCCACAAATACACATATATACTTGTGTTACACCAGTAGGAAATGGTCCTACCACATCCATATGCACTCTATAAAATTTAATAGGAATCACAGGCCACTTTCTGGCTTCCGGTATAGTGCTTTTATGTTTTTTGAAACAGTTACAAGAATGACAATCTTTTATGTAATTCTCTATAGATTTTTTCATTCATAACCAAAAGAAGGATTCACGTGCTCTCCTTAATATTCTATCAATCCCTAAAAGCCCTGCATATGGACTTGCATGTACAATGTGGATGGATCGATTAATTAAAGAGGGAGGAGGAAATACCCGTGCACAAAATTTCCCTCCCCTCTTCTCATAAGCAAAATATAAGATATCCTTTTCTATAAAAAAATTCCCATGAGGCACATTCAGAAATGACGGATAACTCTCCGATTCCCCTTTAATCACTGCTTGCACTCTTTCCATCCATTCCTCTTGGTCATGTCCTCGGACACCCACATATATTCACCTTCGCTGCTCATATCTCTCTCTCTCTCTCTCTCTCTCTCTCTCTCTCTCTCTCTCTCTCTCTCTCTCTCTCTCTCTCTCTCTCCCGTCTTCTGACTGCTCATTGGGAGAATTCACATCCTGATCTCTATTTTCTCTATTTTGATGCGGGTCTTCAATATTTTGGTTACGTTCTTCGTTCCTCTGTTGTGCCCTAGTTGTTACTCCTATTACTGCACCTCTAGAGAGAGCATCAACTGCCTTGTTAGCTTTACATTCTATGTGGTGAAAACCCTTTATATTAAACTCTAACATTCTCTCAATCCATCTCGCTTTTTGAGAGGTCAAATAATTTTTTTTAATACAAATCACGTAAGAGGCAATGATCACTTTGCAACTTAATTGACTGACCTAATAAAAAGAACCGATGCCTCTCTAGAACCCAAAGAATAGCCAAAGCTTCTCGATTGAATGTACTATAACTCTTTTCTGCCCCTTTTAATGCCCGGGAAGCAAAACAAATGGATTGCTCTCTGCCTTTATCATCTTGTTGAGAAACTACGCCACCAATAGCTACACTACTCGCATCTGTTGTCACTAAAAACTGGCGATTAAATCTAGGATATGCGAGTAATTCATTGCTAGTTAAGGCAGCTGTCAAATGGTTAAAGGACCTTTCTTCTTCCCCTCCCAAATTTATTACTTTTGGTTACTTTAAAGCATCTAAGGGTCTCGCTATCTCTCCAGAACCTCTTATGAATTTACGGT
>NC_090725.1:179982401-179992401 GCF_036898095.1 Palaemon carinicauda
TGTGGAGTCATGGATTTCATCCGTCGATGCCCATTTAATTGCCAAACAAACCGTAGACCCTTTTGTACAATTACAAGAAGCTGAAAGTTTTATAGATTTTTCTAAGGGGGATGCGAGTGCTTATTTAAGAGGTGTTTCATTTCAAAAAGCAGTTACCTGGGATGATTTCAAAGTTAGGTTACGCTCGGTCTATGGGGGTGAAGAAGCCTTGGATGTAGTATTAACGTTAAGAAATACACTTAATGAAGCCACTATGACTCGGCTTAATGTTATTGAAAGAGCAGCTCTCATAGCTGATAGGCTTAATGAATATCAAGATATTTTAGGTGATTCCACTTGGGTTACTAGAGATAACATCTCCGTGAAAGATTTTTTACGATTAATGTATTTAACTTGCATGACACTTATGTTGCCTGAAGCTTTAGTGCGGTGTTTTGATAAAAAGTTAACGCCTGTAAGTACGGAATTGGATGTATATAAACAGATAAAGAAACACATGTCTAAGCGTCCTGACCTTCATCCCGTGTTAACTCAAGTTTTTGCAAAAAATAGAACAAAGCCACAACAAGTAAATGTAGTTAATAATAGTCAAGTTGCGGGAATGACGTGTTATAATTGCAAACGTCAAGGTCACTTGATTGCGGACTGCAGAACGAAATTCTGTTCGATACATAACAGTTCGACTCATTCATATAGTCAGTGCTACTCGCGTAAGACACAACAGAATCCTAGAAATACACAGTCAATTCCACAGTCAGTTCCATATGGAAATAAAAAGAAAAATCCTCATTTTAATAAAAAACAGCCAGACGTCAATGTAGTTCAGAATCCCAAACAAACAAACAGTTCTTCGAATAACGCTGAGCCTGGGTCGTCAAACCAGACCTCGCAAGGTCAGACTAATTTTCAGAATGTGCAGAGCAAAGCAAATACCACATAATTAACTCCAGTGGGGAAGAGAGTGATGTTGGGTCAAGGTCATTCATATCAACATCAGTAGTATTGAATAATCAATTTAATGTTTTATCAGATCGTTGTGAGGGAATAGATTTTCCTATGAAACACACGGCCGAATTAAGTAAATCAGGGCATGCTCCCGTAGATTTGCAACGAATTCATACAATAATAAGCCAAAATGAGTTACGACCAACATTATATGCTGTAAATTTAGAACACAAATCCTTTACATTATTTTTTTACTCTGGTAGTCCACGTAATATCATGGATTTGAGGACACATCATTTGTTGTTTTTGAACTTTCTGATAGAAAAATCCGGAGTGAGACTCTCGGGTATAGGAAATAATGAATTAAATGTAATAGGCGTAACTCATGTTCAGTTCAAGGTCAGTAAGCGCACGTTTGCCGATACATTTGTTGTTGTACAAAACATTGATATGTATCCAGCTGTAATTATAGGATAACCGTCTATGGGCAATCAAAACATTATCTTAGCCCCTGCCAACCACGGCATGTATATCAAAGGAAAATTCTATAAGTCTTCTAATACCTTAAAATCAGTTTTGGATAAAAAGGAGACGACAAATGAAACAGTGACGTACGTTGAAGAACCAATAACTTGTCTCACTAATAAAGAAATAATATACGCGACGCAGCAGAATTCTCGTTCACCCGTAATATCATCTTGCACGCAATCTATCGAGCCAAAAGTACCTGCGAATTTAATAGTGCAAGTAAAGAAAACATTACCGGGATCTGAAATATTAATCCTTTCCGACACTTTGAAAACTAACGGATTGTCTGTCACACAAGCTATTTATACAGTAGGCTCACATCAACAATGTAATATTGAAGTCTGTAATCATTTAAATACCACTTCAGTAATTCACAAAAATCAACATATCTTGGATGTAGAAGTTTATAAACATCGTATTCTTACCGTTGCTGAAATCAATCGCGCTCAATCAGTTGCGGATGAATCCCTTTTTGCAATCTATTAAAAATAAAATCAATAAAGACATTCAAGACAAACAAATTCAGCAGAAAATTTTTGGACTTTTAACTGAATATCCTGATGTTTTTTCCACTACGGATGGATCCTTAGGAAAAACAGATCTGATCGAGCATCAAATAAGGTTAAAGGACAAGCAGAAAATTATCTATGTACCCTCGTACAGACTCCCTATGAAATTCCAGAATGAAATAAATGATGAAGTATGTAAAATGCTAGAAGAAGGAGTCATTAGGAAATCGAACAGCCCTTATAATTTTCCATTAATAGTTGTACCGAAAAAAGATCGAACATGGCGTATCTGCGTAGACTTCTGTCGTCTAAACGAGGAGACGATCCCTGATCGATTCCCAGTGCCATGTACTGACGATACTTTGTCTTTGTTAGGTCAGAATAAATATTTTACCAGTTTGGACTTACTTAAAGGCTTTCACAAGATATCATTAGAAGAAGATAGTATCCCATACACAGCCTTCAGCACAGCCAGGGGACATTATGCCTTTTGGTTTACGTTGTGCTCCCATAACATTTACAAGAATGATTAACATAGTGTTTGGAGACTTGCTAGGGGATATATTGCATGCCTATATGGACGACCTTGTAATCTTTTCCAACACCTTAGAAGAACATCTACATAAATTAGAACTAGTACTACAGAGACTAAGACAACATAACTTAAGGGTAAAGATTAGTAAGTGTGAATTTTTCAAAACAGAATTGATATATTTGGGTTTTATGGTGTCAAGCCAAGGTCTTAAAGTAGTCCATGATAAGGTGTCGGCTATCCGTAACTTTCCGATACCTACTAATGTCAAGGGAATACAGCAATTTCTGGGTAGTAGTGGATATTACAGGCATTTTTACGCAATTATTCAATAATAGCCACTCCCTTAACAGATCTTACGAAGAAGGGCGTAGATTTCATATGGTCTGAGCAGCATCAACAGGCGTTTAATACATTGAAAGATGAACTGTGTAAATCTCCTATCTTAAAATTTCCTGACTTCGGTAAGGAATTCTTCATTGCAACAGACTCCTAAGACTTAGGAGTAGGTGGGGTGTTGCTTCAGCAATATGATAAACAATTTTTCCCGATAGCTTTTTATTCTCGAAAACTGAGAACTTCCGAAAGTAAGTATGCAGTAATACCCAAGGAAGGGCTAGCTATTGTTAATTCACTAGTGCATTTTAAGTTCATAATATACGGTTATCCCGTTAAGGTTCTTACTGATCATAAACCACTAACCGAATTCTTTAAAGGCTTCAACCACAGCCCCAAACGAACTCGGTGGCATTTGATCATTCAAGACTTTGGCGCGAGAATCGGGTGTTTACCAGGGAAAGCAAATATCATTGCTGATGCATTATCACGCAACCCCGCGTCATCTTGTACGGAGCCTTTAGCTGAATTAATAGATATATCAACATCCATGCCTATTGTTAAAACTATATCTGAACAAGAAGATTTGGGCTGGAGTGCTGGATTATTATAGACCGAGCAAAGAAAAGATCAGAAATTAGAAACAATTATAAATGCTTTGAAAGGCAATCATAAGGAAAAGGGATATATAAAGTATAAGCAGCAGAATTATATAATCAAAGATAATATTCGGTGTAGGACCGTGACAAGGAAAACCCGCAATACACCACATGTAACTAACGACCAGGTAGTAGTACCAATCTCACTTATTTCCACTGTCCTGAATTGGTTGCATGCAAATCCATTGCATGGACACCCGGGGTTCTCAGTAATGTCACAGAAAGCCAAATCATTGTTTTATTGGCATACGATGCTTACAGATATAAAAAAAACACATAGCTAATTGTCGCACATGTCAGGAAAACAAAGGGCATACGAAAACACCTGTCAGCTTAGGGGCTTATCCCGTGCCCAATCAACCCTTCGAAAGAATACATTTAGATTTGTTAACAGGATTTTATGAGTCAGACAGAGGAAATAAGCACCTCTTAGTAATTGTAGATGCTTTAACTCGATATACAGAACTAATAGCGCTTAAAACTAAAACTACGATTGAATGCACTAGGAAGATTTACGAGTGTTATATTTGTAAACATGGAATTCTACACATGATAATCTCAGACTCGGGTGGAGAATTTAATAATCACTTTCTTACCTCATTGTGTGAATTCCTTAGCATAAAGAAAATAAATACCATGATATATCACCCAGAGTCGAATGGGCTAGTGGAAAGAGCAAATAGGAAGGTTTTAAATATATTAAGAGTAACACTAGGGGGATCAGACCCCAACTGAGATATTGCAATACCTGCGGTACTGAGTACTCTGAATCATTCATATCATATATCAATTAAAATGTCACCGCACGAAGCATTGTATGGTACCCCAGTTAGAACGCCTTTCCATGTATTAACGCCTACAACTAATCTATCAAATCCTTTAAAAGAATGTATAAATGCAAGCAAAAGTCGTTTTGATATCCTTCGAAAGAATTTAGAAGAATCACAAATCATAATGAAAAGGAATCATGATAAAATAGCGAAGCCAACTAAAACATATACCGTGGGTGATAATGTATACATACAGGTAAATGTACGTAAAGGACTCAATTATAAACTAACACCTAAGTTTGAAGGCCCATTTAACATTTTGGAAACATTAATGGCCAATAGGTTCAGAGCTCAAAACGTATCCCAACCCACTGATGAGAGAATCGTACCAATGGCTCATATGAGAAATCAAAATAAGACGGAAAGAAGTGAGGGAAAGATTTTTATTTGTATGTTAAAAGTTTCTTCTTAATACAGGAGTAATTACATATATTTTTCTCGTTACAGGTTTCCAAGATGAATTTTTTGTTGTTGGGAGTGATATTGTTCGCTCAGACATTTTTCTCGTGTGGGATGAGCTCTAAAACTAAAAGTATAGATTTTAAATATGGCACTATAGTTGAAAGACAAGAAGACGTTTTTATTACATCAAGTAACGTAGTTGTTGAAGTGCGAATGCAAGCAATTTTTCTCCCAGAGAATGACATCACTAGCTTAAAAAGCGCCATTTCAAGGTTTGCTGTCTCATTAAATGAAATGCATAGAAGACATTTTCCTTTGAATACAGAGAGTTCGCTTGGATCGACACTAAAAGTTGCAGAGATGCTATCTGATGACTTGCAAAATAAGACTTACGAGACAGAATCTTTGGCTCGTGACCTTTTGATGTGGACTGTAGGACATGAAAATATTGAGAAACGTAACCCGTTTATTTTTGCTGCACTAAACATTTTTGGGTCTATTGCAAGTTTAGGTTTAGGAATTTCCAATCGTCTTAAGATTAGTAATCAAAATAACAAAATTGAGCTCTTGACTCATGAAGATGAATTGATTATGTCAGAATTAAGGAATCAGTTAGCTTCAATCAATCAAATTATGAGTTTAGTAAATGAACATTCAAGTAATATCAATCAGATTATGGAGGTACAGGATTTGTAGGCAACGTTAACGTATTATGATTCAAAAATAGATCACATACATAACAGAATTACACATTTCATTGAGAAATCAAAAGATTATGTGGAAGCTATCACGTTAGCGACTAAAGGTGTACTGTCACCCCATTTGTTGCCAATAAAATTGTGGAGAACGGACGGGAGAAACTAGGCTATTGTACCAACCGTGTGTCACACAATTGTACATAATTCCTTTTGCATATATTATGCTTGTATCTTCGCTCTTCCCTCGCACTAAACGAACATGAAAATTCATGTCTGCTGTTTCCTCTGTAACATTGTCTGTCTTGTTAACTTGTTATGTCCTGTTGCCTTGAGGTTTTGTATATAAAGGAGAGTGTTCAATAACAATATAACTCAGTTCATTGCATCCTGCCTTTGAGTTCACAACCCTCTCTCGGCTCCATCACATTGGTGACCCCGGAAGTCGACTCGCTCCCACTGCCTTCCACCCCCACATCCCTCGCCCCTCTATCGTTGGTGCTATGACGGAGACGGACTCTACTACAGCAGTTGGCGCTGCGGCCGCCCCATTGAAACTTTCACCGTTCGCCAGCGAAGAGGCGTTTGCTTGGTTTCAGCGCGCTGAAGTCCACTTTCGTATCAGGGGCGTGACTCGCTCAACCACCAAAGCGGATTATGTTCTCGCGGCGATACCCGAGGACACCTTCCCAGGAATATCCGACTGGCTTTGTGAACAAGGAGACACCCCAATAGCGTATGACGCCCTCAAAACATACCTTCTGCAGCAGTATTCGCCGTTGCCAGCCGCCCGTATAGCAAAGCTTTTTCAGCTCTCGCAACAACCGTTGGGGGACCAAAGGGCTTCGCTTGCCCTCAGGGAAATGACCAGTATCGCTCGCCTTCAACCTGCCGCAGACGGCTCTCCTCGGGAGGTGAACCTACTTCGTGCCCTTTGGATACGCCGTTTACCCGAACCTGTATGCGCTGCCATACCCGATGTTGATAGTTTACCCATAAAGGACTTGATGACCAAAGCCGACGCCCTTATGGAGAGCCACTTCAAGACCTCCATCAACGCCTCCACCCCTGACGACGAGGATGCCTATTCAACGTCAACCGAAGCTGACATGAATGCCGTAGGACATACACGCCTACCCCGTGACGTGCCGAAGCTGCGACAAAGCCGCCCACCACCCACCAATCGCTCGCTCCCCAACGAACGACTTCTACAGCCACTTACTACCTCCCATCCGCCGCAATTTTGCTACTACCACTTCAGATTCGGGGCAACCGCGAAGAAATGTGCCAAGGATTGTCAGTGGCCAAAAAACGTGTAAGTAGGCCATCGCTTGTGGCGGTGGCCTCCCGTGTTTCTAATCTTTTCTTTTTACAGGATGCAGGAACGGGCGTGCGATTTTTGGTAGACACGGGTGCTTGTCGTTCTCTTTTGCCAAGGAAACTCTTCAAGGCACAACGTAGTCTCTCAACATCTGCCGACGTCCGCTTGGTAGCTGCCAACGGATCTGCGATACCCACCTACGGTTACGAGAACCTCACATTATCGTTCGGAAACGGTAAATTCAATTGGAAGTTTCTCGTTGCTGACGTCACAATGCCAATCCTCGGTGCGGATTTCCTCTCTCATTTCCACCTGGTCGATGTCGCCCACCGACGATTGGTCAACGCAGACTCGTACTTGTCGACACCTCTTCAACCCGCCCCCTCTAACCTCGCTCTCCACATCAGCGCACCCACGGATGCCTACGCCCACCTCCTCACGTCGTACCCGGAAGTTTTCCGTCCAGAACTTCGCCAAACGCCCATGGTTCCTGCCAAGCAGGGTATTTATCACCATATCAAGACGACGGGACCCCCAGTCTTCGCAAAATTCAGACGTCTGGCACCGGAATGATTGGCAGCCGCCAAACAGACGTTCCCCGAAATGGAGAAAATGGGCCTTTGCCAAAAGGCCTCCAGCCCATGGTCGTCACCCGTACACATCGTTCTGAAGAAAGACGGCTCCCTCCGTCCGTGCGGGGATTACAGGCGCCTGAACATGCAAACAGAACCGGATCACTACCCCCTACCAAACATTGCCGATGTGACCTCCTACCTGCACAAAGCGAAGGTTTTCTCTACGCTCGACCTCCTGAAGGGGTATTATCAGGTGCCTATGAACCCAGAAGACATCCCCAAGACCGCCATCACCACTCCGTTTGGTACATACACCTTCAATTACTCCTGTTTTGGCCTTCGTAATGCTGGGGCAACGTTTCAACGTCTCATGGATGCCATCTTAGGGGACCTCCCTTTCTGTGTATGTTATGTGGACGACATACTTGTGTTCTCCTCCTCAAAAGAGGAACACCTCCGTCACCTGCGCATCGTGCTCGACCTCCTGCAACAAAACGGCCTTGTAGTCCGGTACGACAAGTGTACCTTTGGCGCCAACGAAGTGTCGTTCTTAGGGCACCGTATCACTCCTGAAGGAGTCCATCCCCTCCCTGAGAAGGTAGCAGCCGTTCAGAATTTCCCCGCGCCCTCGACCGTCAAAGCTCTTCAGGAATTCTTTGGCATGATCAACTATTATCACCGTTTTCTGCCAGCCATTGCCGCCACTCTTGCTCCCCTCTACGCCTCCCTCAAGGGCAAGCCAAAGGACCTGAAGTGGGGTCCCCTTCAAGAAGCAGCCTTCTGCAATGCAAAGAAGGCCCTATCAACTGCTGCGGCTCTCACTTTTTCTATCCCACACGCCCCTCTCCTTCTCTCCACCGATGTCAGCGACGTCGCTATTGGTGCAGTACTCGAGCAGGTGGTCAAAGGCTCGCCCTGCCCATTGGCCTTCTTCAGCAGAAAACTGTCCAAGGCAGAATCGGGTTATTCTACCTTCGATCGAGAATTGCTGGCGGTGCACTTGGCTGTCCGTCACTTTCGCCATTTCTTAGAAGGTACGCCCTTCGTCATTCGCACAGACCACATGCCTCTGGTGCACGCCTTCACTCGACAGTCTGACGCCTGGTCCGCCCGTCAACGCCGACATCTCTCCGCCGTGGCTGAATACAATTGCACCCTCCAATACGTCCCTGGGAAAATGAATCCCGTTGCCGATGCCCTGTCAAGAAACACGTTGGCTGCCGTTCAACTGGGATTGGATTACAACGCCCTGGCTGAAGCCCAACGACAGGATCCAGAGTATCAAGCTTGTAGGACATCCTGCACGTCCCTCCGTTGGGAAGATTTTCCCCTCGAAGACTCCAACACCACCCTCCTCTGTGACGTCAGTACTGGTAGACCGCGACCTTGGATTCCTGCTCCCATGCGCCGACAGGTGTTTGATTTCATTCACGGCCTTTCACATCCCTCGTGATGTTCTACTGCACAGCTGCTGAAGGCAAAGTTCATTTGGCACGGCATTTCTAAGGATGCTAAGGATTGGGTCCGCGCCTGTACTTCTTGCCAAACTTCCAAAGTACATCGACGCACGGATTCAGGAGTGGGCACCTTTCCTCAACCTCAGCGTCGTTTCGCACACATTCACGTCGACGTTGTAGGCCCCCTACCCATATCACAAGGACATCGTTACCTGTTTACCGTCATCGACCGCTCCACTCGTTAGCCTGAAGCCATTCCCATGGAAACTGCAACGTCCGCCTCATGTACATCTGCCTTACTCTCTGGATGGATTTCAAGATTTGGTATCCCTGAGCATATTACTTCTGACAGGGGATCCATTTTCACCTCTCAATTGTGGACGTCATTAGCGAATCTCCTGGGCATCACCCTACATCAGACAACGGCCTACAACCCCGCTGCCAATGGAATGGTTGAACGTTTTCATCGCACCCTCAAAGCAGCTTTGATGTCCCGCTGCAAGGATTGCAACTGGTTTATTCAGCTTCCCTGGGTCCTCCTGGGACTAAGGACCACTCCTAAAGACGCCCTCGACGTCTCGGCAGCTGAAATGGTGTATGGCGACCCGTTGGTCGTCCCTGCCGAATTTTTTCCTTCTACAACCTCCTCCGACGATCTCCAGAGCATACGTCACGTCGTGGGAAAATTTACTCCGTGCCGCCAGACTTACAAGCCCCCAGCGAAGCATCACTTACCAACGGACTTGCATTCTGCAACGCACGTCTTCCTGCGCAGCGACACTAGCAAGCCACCACTAACGCCCCCTTACACGGGCCCTTTCCTTGTGATCCGATGCAGTCCGAAAGCATTCCTACTAAACATTCGGGGCAAAGAAGACTGGGTCTCCATTGATCGTCTAAAACCTGCTTATCTTCTGCCAGATGACCCGCCTATAGTTCGCCTTTCCAGATCAGGGCGCCCTATTTAACATGTACAGTATGTCATTTTTAGGGGGGGAGCCATGTACCAACCGTGTGTCACACAATTGTACATAATTCCTTTTGCATATATTATGCTTGTATCTTCGCTCTTCCCTCGCACTAAACGAACATGAAAATTCATGTCTGCTGTTTCCTATGTAACATTGTCTGTCTTGTTAACTTGTTATGTCCTGTTGCCTTGAGGTTTTGTATATAAAGGAGAGTGTTCTATAACAATATAACTCAGTTGG